>NW_010128781.1:20283-31949 GCF_000699245.1 Pterocles gutturalis | reverse complement strand
GTGTCCCCCGAGCGCTTTTCAGCAAGGCTGCGGGGTGTCACAGGTGTGTTTCTTTGCAGAACTGAGGTATTACGCTACAAATTTTTTTTTCCTGAAAATGTCTGACGATACAAAAAGAGATCCTTCAGCCAGTAGAGAAAGCTCCTTCTAAACCTGCGCGTGCTGCAGTGGTCTGACAGTGCTCTGACATGGTTCAGTGTTGGGTTTGGATCCTGGTTCTTTATGTTTTAATTTTATTTCATACTAAGCACTGGACCCGCCAGAGCCCCATTGTGACGGGGCCCCACGCAATGAGCGCAGCAGCAAGCCTGCTTCCTTGCACTTCTGGCTAAACAAGGGATCATTTTTTGGAAAGAATTTTACCAAACACTTATGTCAGGTATTTCATTACTATGTGTTTTCGGTATGTGGCATTAGCGTGGTCTGACCTGCCAGAGACGTGTTCCAGCCCATGGTCCTGCCAGGGCAACAACGTCCTTTCCCTATTTTGTTTGTTCCTGTTACATAGTAACAGAAGCGGTGCCCATCCAGCTTGGCTCAGCTTGCCAAAGTGACTCTATTTTCATATAATTATGTGTTAGCAAAAGATTAAAGATTATGTTGAGAGCTGCATATTGCCCAATATTGAAGTTCTGGATTACTCTCACAGCTAGTCTACCATTCTATAAAATTAAAGAAAAAGTAGTACCACATACCTGTAAACTCAAGATGGTCTTGTTTGCTCTTCAGATGACAGCAAGGTCAGTGGCAACAGACATTGCAAATGCCACAAGAGCAGGAACGATTTGCAATGAGATGGCTCAGACTTTGATGTGACCCTCAGCAAAACTTCGAACATAATCTAGTTTTGTTTCAAACAGCGGTTTTGCAGAATAGCCACGCTTGCTGAAAACTAAACTTATTGTACAGAACATGAGTGTGCTTTTTTTCATGACGCTTTTCCTCAGTCAAACTTGAAAAGCACTGTGCACGCCTGAGGGTGAGGGTCTAAACCATCTCATTCTGTGTAGAAAAGTTCAACAGTGCCATGGTTGGCTTGGCACTTCATTGTTTCTTGAAGTAATACACAGTAATGGCATTGTACATAAAACCACAGATTACTAGTTTCTGGAGGAAAACCAAAACCACCCAACTTGCTCCATTACAGAGTATGTACATTACGGACTCCTAAGCAGCTCCTCTTACTTGCCTCTGGCTTTCCTTTCCAGGGACTCCAGAAGAGGCCCTCACTAGAGCTTTTGCACGGAACAGAAGCAAATTAAGATTACTTCCACCAAGGGCAAGTGGCAGAGCTGCATTTTTACTAGGTGGGTATAACTTGGCAACTGAGTAAGCATTCTTCTTTGTGAAAACTTCCTTTGTAGCTAGTTCCTCACTTAGTATCTTTCCAGTAGGAACATAAACACTGAAAGGAGTCACTGAGAAAGGAATGGAAGAGGGTGAATCACCAAGGGCAAGTGGTAAAACTTGCTTTGGTTTGCAGGATTTGAGTATCAGTGACTGAGGAAGTAATCTGTTCTCAGAGGAAGACCAAATGAAAAGACTGAGAGAAGGCACGCGGCATTTTGATGAAGTAGTCAGATCACCTTGTTTGACATGACTGGCAATTGTCACCAGCAAGGGCATGAGGGGGGCAGAAATCCTTTGGGTTTTCTAATGTTTCTTGGGGGTGTCAGCATTACTTCTCTGGCTAGAGAGCTGAACAATAAAATTTCAACCTGATCACAGAAATGTTGCAGAATCCCAGACTGCTTTAGCAGGCATGATTTTTGGAAATGGGTAATTGTTTATGAACTAGACGGCCAGAGAAATAATGTACTTTTCGGAGTGATACCTGTCCTGATACAGGGAACTGATGTATTTCTGGAGACTTGCATCCACCTCCTTAACTTGAGGTTGAAGATTCAATATCCACATCTCCACGATATGCCTTCAGAAACCTCACAGATATTATACAACAATATATGCCTTTCTCTGAGGCAAATAGTTATTTTAATACGGCCATGAGTTGTGATACAGCATTGCTATGAAAGGATAAGGAAACAGTCCATATAATTCTGTTTTATAAGAGGAGATCAAAAGTACCTCAGCATTAAGGCTTTTGAAGAATATTCCTCTGGAATTTTTGAAGTTACTAATTGTACTAATAAACAGAGAATCCATAAACTGTGCATGGCTGAAAAATCAGTGATCATGTTCACAGCAGCATAATTCCAATTCACAGCACAAGCAGTGAGGAAAAATAATGGAAGTTTCTCACTGTCATTAATGAATTAACTATATAAAGAAAAACAAGAAAAAATTACGTCTGTTTGTTTTATTTTTTTTCAATGTATATAATGCACCTATCACCAAGTATTTTTAGGTACACAAACAATAGAAATTTAAAAACATAAAATAATTACTCTAAATGGACAAACTTAACAAATAGTCATGAAGAAACTCTTTGTGGTTCAGGTGTGTCAGATCAAAAAGTATAAATACAATTAAAATTAACAGCACTAAAGCTATTTAGTAAGTGTTAAGCTAAAGCTACACAATCATTTCCCAGAGTATCAGCACACTTTTTCAATTCAGCCTTATTAGCACCTTGGTACCAGTTGCTGAATGGCTCCCAATTATTATTATTTACCAACACTAGGTGTCAAAGATATATATTTTCTTAAGTAATATGCAAAAGGCTTTTTTTCCGCCCAGCAGTTCTTTAGATAAAATGTACAATAAACAGAAAGAAGAAAAAGTACATGTTATTCAAGTTTCTAAAGGTTAATTACTATGTTATCGATACTGTAAGAAATTCTTCAGTATTGTTGGCAACTGGAGTTGTGGGACAAGATGCAGCCTGGCTCTTCCTATGTAATTTCGGATACACAGTCGGCAGAGCTGACAAAGAGAAGATGGTGTGGCTGCAAACAAAAAAGAAAGCAGTTTAATTATACAACTATAAAAGCCACTACTTTGTTTTACAATAGTCTTGCACAGTAACGGGATTTCTAAAAAAAAAAAAAAAATTCATTCATTTTTCAAATTTGTCTGTCTCTTTCATTGCCTTTTTGCCCTCAAAGATAAAGACTGGGGCTGCTGCATTATTATTAATACTCAGGGAAATATTTAAAAAAGCAAGGTCAGGTCAGCAAATAATTTGTGTTTTTAAATTAAAAACCTGCTCCCAGAAAATATCTGATGTCAACAAATTTAAAAACTGCAGTATTTTTTATTATTCAAAAACCAGGTAAAATACATGCTACAGCACTACAAGCTGCACTATCAATGCACCACTGCAACAAGAATATGCAGGCAAAATACCCCAAGATCCTGGACCATGTTTAGTGGTCTCACTAGCTCATGATAGTGCCTTTGTCTCTCTACACCCCCCAACTCCCTCAAAATGAACAGGTTGCTGCGTTTCTCTGGGCAATAAAACCATACCCGTTTCATGCCAATTCATTTTTTCCGACATCTTTGCTGTGGCTTTTAAAAATCCTATTAGCCTTGGTAATTTTGTGATAACCAACTGTTTTTAGAAGCATTTTTTTAACAACATTCAGGCTACAGAGGTGTCTTCTGAAGGAAAACACTAATCAATGCTACTTGTCAGTTCACCTCTAAAGAGATGCCCACGGCTATGGCAATAGTTTCTCTGCTTATTTCCCGTCTTTGTCTTGTGGCTTATTTTTACGCTGTACATAGGTCAGTCTGAACAAATACAGTTCCCTTTGGGATATTCTCTCTCTCTAAGGCACAGATGCTTAAGAGTTTCAAGGGACTCGTAAGTGTCGACTCCTATTTCTCAAGTACTTATAATTCAGTAAAGAAAATTTAGAAAATTAAAGTTCTTTGCCTACAATCAAAATATGCACTTAAAAATATATTTTTAAAAGTATTGGGACAGCTGGCCAAAACTAAATATATTTTTAATATTAAATTGAAATATTGTTTCTTTTTAACAAGGTCTGTAACAGCCATTAAAATGTAGCTTTAATGTCTAACTGTGTAAACACTCAATAAACTAATACTTTTTCAGCTTGTGTAAATTCTGATTCTGTTCGGTAAGAGGCTCTGGCCTAACACTAAACATTACTGTGTATTTTTATAGTTTGAAAGGAATTTATCTGAATGTCAATATATTCCTTTCATAAAGCACACTGTTAGCTTCTATAACATGGGTTGTTTGGGCTGTTGGGATTTTTTGGTGGGGGATTGTGTGGTTTTTTTTAAGAATACAGGTTATAGTTGCAAAAATACACATGTAAAACTTACCTTCGTGGAGGAGCAGCAGTCTCTCCACTAAACTCCTTGGAGCTGCTAAATCAACAGGCCTCTCAAAATCTGTATTTTTGGCATTTATGTCTGCCCCAAATTCAAGGAGTAAGTTTATGATCTCTGTACTAGAATGCTGGGCAGCAGCATGGAGTGGAGTTTCCAAATGCTTTCCTTTCTGCACATTGGCACCTGGTGGGTAGATGCACATAACAAGAGATAAGAAGAGAGTAATTTAAATTGTCATTGAGCAAAGATGACGTTACAAAACAAATAGGAAAAAGGCCTCCAAACCATTAATTCTCCCAATCTACAGAGTTCTAATTATTACACTTTAAAATTGAATAAATTAATTTGCAGTAATGCATTCCTATTCAAGAAAAAATTATCCATATAAGAGTTAAACAAAATGAGCTAGTATGGAAGAATTTCCCTTAAAGGCAACATGTTAGTCTCCCTAAAACTCGGTTTGCCTCAGCAGTTTTCTAGACTATTCTATCAGAAGAAAAACCCAGACTTCTTAAGAGGGCTTTACTGATGTTGTGAGACAAAAAATTGGCTTCTGTACCAACTTTTCTCCCTGAAACAACAATTTTTGCTTTTTTAATTCCCATTTATGTAAAATAGTTTAATAATATCACAGGCCTAGCCATTAGATTTGAAGTCTGAATAACTCACTGTTCTCAGTATTAATAATTTGAGAATACTTCCACAGTATCATTCTCTTGCCTATTTCATTTTCTGTTTGCTTTCCAACTTCTAATATATTCTTATAAACTGAAAAAATATGAAAAAATTCATATTGACATAAGTAGTCACTTATTCTCAATTTACATACCCTTTTCTACTTCAGGGCACCAACACATGTAGAATATGCCCTTCTGTTACTGTTTTTAATGTATGGCAATATTTGAATCTCAAAATATGCTAATTACACTTCTGCAGTTCTTAAACATAAAAGTCATGACACAGGATAGTCATACAAGGAGACTGACTTAACAAGAAAAAATTTAACTGCTTGCTTAAGTTCTAAATTACCTGCAATTAACTAGAAAAACAATTCTGGTGCAATGATGGGCAAGTCTCTAATTATTCATATATACATTTTCATTCATTGTGCTGCCGGACACAAAAGCCCTGCAAGTCACTACCTGAAACACAGCAAATGATCCTTCAGCTATGCCGACTGTGTCCCTGGACTCGTGCTAAGCAGAGTGATTTTCCAACATTTCTTTCCCATTGATTAAATAAATAATGTGAAATTTAGGATGCCTTTTACCTTACCTCTTCACTCTGCAACTCAGCCTTTATGCCTTGTAAAAAGATCAACTGGAACATGCTGAAGAATGAAAAAGGGTGGGACTAAAGTGCTAAAAAAGTTCTGTTGAGAGCTCGATTATTACTATATAAAATTCCTTTCCCAAAGCTGATTTTTTACCTTTGTTTTTCCTAAAGAAAATTAACATCTACAAAGCTGTAGTAAATGCTAAAAACTGTGAACATCCATTCTTATTGGTCTTGCTTCCTTTCTGCCTCACATGCTTGCTATGCCACAAAAAAATGAAAGGCGTAGTAAGTTATTATAAGAAAACACACATCACAGAATAAACTTAGGAGTAGAGCCCTGCAAGCAAGTGTTCCAGTTTCATTGATTGAGCACACCTCACTTCAAAGGTGTAAAATAAGAATACTGTACTCAAACTAGTAATATTTTTATTTAAATCATGACATACCTGCATAAAGAAGCTTTCGAATACAATGGATCTGCTGTGAAACACATGCTACATACAGAGGTGTTCCTAAATGAGGAAGATCCTGGTCAACGTCTATACCCCAGGATATCAGTACCTCCAGACATTCACTGTGACCTGTCAGTACAAAGCACGAGAGAGTTTGCTCAACTACAGTAAGCTGTCTCATAGACAAAGCTGGACACATTTCTTAACACTATTATTGAGATATTCATCAACTGCTCCATGTTTGTTCATCAGGTAGTTTCTTACCTCTGCTGGCTGCTTCATGAGTTGGTGACGGAAGACAGGACTCCCACTGTGCTTTGGCACCATACTCTAACAGGAGCTCAGCACATGCCGCACTGCCTCTCGAACATGCGTTAAATAAAGGTGTCACTCCATCAATTGTTGTAGCATTTACCTAGAATATATAAAATCTACTTAAGAACAGAATTGAAAGAAAGGTAAATTTTTAAACAGGATATAGTTAGAAATTGCATTAAAATACCAAAAAATTTACTGGTTAAAATAATGTGGCTTAACTGCGCAGTCCACGTGCTACTGCCTTCCTCTCACCACACCCCTCGGTTGAAATCAGCTAACTATTATTTTTGTTAAACTAAGTTGAATAAACCAAAATCCACCTGGAATACTAAAGAGCACCCATTAACATCTGGGCAGTGAAAAGCCACTGCAATTAGCTTGTTTCATTGATACAGAAAATCTACGCCTTGTGTAGTAAAGGGATAATGGGGACCTCCTCCCCATAGCTCTGTCAAGAATGCAAACTCCATATGTGAGAATTCTTTGCCACTTTCTTCTGTGGTTTTAATCTCCAGGTTGGAGTTATATTTCACAGGATGGAAATAAAGCTAATAATACAGGCTCGCTGCTTTCATACCAACCTCGTCACCTCACTGGTTAAGTGAATATTCCCAGTGTCAGAGAATGAGGAGAGAAAGCAGGCAAATCTGTGAGGGCTAACCACACTAAAGGAAGGAGCACAGGTATTTACAGAGGGGTCCTTCCAGGACTCTGGCCTATCCTCTTCCATGCATCCCACAAACCCACCAAAACAATTAAAAGTACTAAAAAAATTCAGATAGGAAAATGAAATTTGTTCGTATAGTTTTGTCTATAGTAGCTATAGTTTTAGATCTTTAGAATCAGAGATCAGATATTTGGGAAACTATGCATTTGAACTCCGATGCCAGCAGAGGTTGTAGTCAAAGCGGCCTGTAAAGTGCCATTTTTGGCTTGGGATAACAGACAGCCTGTGTCAGGAGTACAGAAAAGATGCTTTTTTGTACTCGGATTTAAAAAAAAAAAATCTGAAGTGCACAAAGGTGCAGTGTGACAAAAGATATTCTGGAGATTAAAAAGAACAGTCTCTTGCACACCACTCAAAGCAAGAGGAAACCAGTAAAGGAGAGGGATGCATCCCGAATTTTAGAAGACAAATAATGTAATGAAATTCAGAGAATAAGGCCGGTGACATACTGCTAGCAGATTCTCTCCAGTTTGTTACTCTGTCTCAGTGTCTTCCCAACTCCCACCTATTTTCCCTGTTACTGTTCTTCTGTTTGACATCTACTCTTACACATATAATTATGTTGTTTGTTTGGTTAGTTTCTTTTAACCTAACATCTCTCTAATGCTTCTTTGACCCATCACTCTCTTTTGCTAGCTTTCTGATGGCAGCTTATTGTAATTACATGAGATCAACACAATCAATAGGATAAGTAGAGAGAAATATCAGTAAAAAAATAAATCAAGGAATTTATCCTTCTCAGTTAAACTGAGGTTAGCATTGGACTTCAAATACAAAAAAAAAAATCCCTTACATTTGCTCCTGCTTCAAGAAGGATTCTTGCACATCCTACATGATCTCCCAGGCAGGCTTCATGAAGTGGAGTCACTTGGTCAATTGTTAGTGTGTCTACATTGTACCCCTAAACAAGACATGAATGACATGTAAAGATCATACAAAAGCTGTTAAGAGACGTTTGCTGTTCACTGCTACTGTTGTGTACTACTACACTACTGTTAAAATGATTAGTTTACAACATTCTAAATAGACTTAAAACCTTGCTTGCAATAAAAAAATCTTCAGTTAGCATAAAAAGAATCTTTCATCAATCAGCATATAAAATAGAATAAAAGTAAGTTGTCAGCTCTTCTTTTTTTAAAAATCAGAAATAGGAATAGGATATAGAGGGTTTAAAGATGGAAACAAGACTGTTGAGATGCACAGTGAAAGCACAAAAGGCGACACAGTTGGAACTGGTGAATTCCAATTAGTTATATAGAAAAAAATTTCACTGTGGGGACAGTGAAGCCCTGGAACAGGGGTCCAGAGAGGTTGGGGCATCTTCATTCCTGATGATCTTTACAACTCAACAAGGCCCTGAGTCTAAACTGTCCTATGATTCTGCAATTCTTTGACTTAAGCCATGAATTTTAGCAAGGAAAACACTTCTTGGATTGATAATATCATTAAGCCCTTTACATTTTCTGCAGTAGAGGTTGTTTGATTCTTATGAACTAATAATTGCATCTATTGGCTTTCATCAAATCTATTCTATAGTATATTTTTTCAGTACTGTAGTAGCTAGCATGACACTACTGCAATATTAAAATTCAGTGGTTTACAGTCTCTCTTTTTGCTATTAATAAAGTATTTATTTTTTAAATCAAAACTATGCAAAAACCAGAATGTTTCGGTGATTCTTCACCTCAACAAGTATCTTCCTGAATAGCTCTATTTACATGAGGGCTTAAAGCAGCAGAACTACATTGACTTATACCATGCAAGAGGGGAAGACCGATATACATTTAGATACAGCTCAGGTAACTTTTTTTTTTTTTTTTTGGGGGGGGGGTAAGTTTTAAAACATACAGAGTAAATATTTTAAATATTAACTTATATCTTATCATATAACAGTTCCTAAATGTGTATTGCTCTGAAAAATTCAAGTGAAAAAAGCAAGGCAAAGCATACTAAATGTGCATTAATAATCTATGCTGAGAAATTAAGTAACATCAAAAATGAAAGCAATTTTAAGAACACAGCCTTCACCTGTGACAATAAAGTCTTTAGAGAAAGAAGACGTCCTTGACTGGCTGCCTCATGCAGAGGTGAGCGATCTGCCCAAGAACCTATATGATAACAACATTTATTGAGTAAAGCATATGAATTAGAAGGATTTTGGAATGCATAGAGCAAAGCAGAAAATACAATGCACAGAATGAAGTCGATTGTCCCATGAAATTAATTTTTCCTCTTCAGAGACTGTATTTCAAACTATCAGTTTGTAAACAATTAAAATTGCTCTATTATTATATAAACATCTCTAATAAATGATTATGGGGTACAGAGAACACAATGATGATATATCGATTTCCGTAATCGGATTTAATAAATTCATCAATTGCCATATTTCCCACTTCCATTTTTGCATTGTTCATTTTTTTTTGAAAAATAATGTAACTTATTTTTCAGCTGTCATATAGAAATTTATAGACTTCAACAAATTGATATTTGAATTTAAACCAGACATAAATCTGCCTGAGTAAGTCCTGAAAAACCTGATTTATATAAAAATCAATATGGAATTCCTTATGTATGATGAAATTAATCTGCAGCTACTACACAAGTGCAAGGAGAGAAATACAGTGAGAATCACACTAAAAATTTGCTACAGTAGAAATACAATATTAAGTCTAAGTTCTCATTCTAATAAACTACTAGGGCTGAAAACAGATATCCTTAATGTAAAGGTTTGGCTTTATTTTCATTTATTTATTACCCCCAAAAAAGACAGGGGAAAAAAAAAAAAAAGAAATTCAACACCCACCCCACCTCCACACACATACTGCAACTCCCAACCCAGGTCCCAGAGTCATCCTGTGGCTCCTGATGAAGAACCTACCCTTTCCTCTAGAAAACTGGCCACTGACATGTCCCTTCTAGTCAGACAGGTTTGCAGGCATAGCCAATACCAATTTATAGTATGAATTTTGCAAATCAAGTTTTGAGAGATTGTGCAAGGAAGAACCATCTTCAAAACGTATTATGAACTACCAATATTTATTCCTGTAAGAAGAAAATCACTGGAACTGTAAAATGCTAATACAATCACTCTTGTGAGTTATATCAAGCCCACAAAAATCCCTGAAGAAACGTAGAGAGAATTAGCTAGGTATGATGAATTGGTAGCAACAGCAGCTGAATCTCCGATGCATAAATGTGTTTGACTTTGTCCAATGCAATGGACTAGGACTGCCTGCAAAGCCAGTTACTGCATTTTAGTGACAAGGCAATGAATTTTAAATGAGAAGGCTATTGCTCAATCACTGGCAATCATCCGTCTAAGCTCTAAGGTAACTACTCACTAGAAATAGATTCCGTTTCTGTTTCCTATTGGACCCCGTCTGTCCACTAACCTATTTCAGAAAGTGCACTTTTGGTTGCAACAACCCCCCCCCCCCCCTCAAATCACATGAAGAATGACCAAAAAGATTAAGACTGCTCAACCTAAAAAGAAATTAGGGCATAGTTAAAAACATATGAAAGCGCACAATATGGAAATTGAGGTAAAACCTCCATTTTCCTAGAGGTGTTAGTGAATGAAACTAAAACTTAATCAGATGTAAAACTGTATCTTCTCAAAGAGCACGTAACGACACTGTGGAACTCAGCACCACTGGATGCTATTGAGATCAAAAACTTAGCAAAACAAAAGCACAGCTGAGGATTTATCTTACCATAAGACTATACAAAGCTGATCACAGAAGTTAAAAAATATAGGAGATTAAAGCTTTGCAAACCTGATCCTAAAAATGCATGGAGATTTCTATTATGCCAGAGTATCCAGTACCTGTGAAGCTCCTTGTGTTCTTTCATCTGTGGAGTAGATGGTCCATAGGCAAGATCCAGCTTCCAATACTCTTTCACAATTATTTGCACTAAGCTCAGATCATCTGTGGGTGCATGTGTATGTATGTGCACACATACCATTCCCTATACTTTTAAATTAGGTTTATTAAATGTAATATTTTGCAATTCTTATTGCTAGTCAGAATAACAGCTAAAAAAACCACTACACACAAAGTGACTGGGATTTTAAGGGGTATTATACTATAAAAACTGAGCTCAGAAATCTTGAAAAAATCTTTTGACAAAACATCAGTATTTTCTCTGTCATCCCAACAAGCTCAGATATGTTTATCCTGTTGTAGGTTGGATGTGTGCAATTACTATGAGAATTTTGACCACTGTTTTCCTTCTTCTGTAGCAGTAGCTGAACCAGCACTCAAATCACTCTAATTCAAACGAATGAGATCCATTAAGTTTTCCTGTTGGCAGCTGCAAATAATTCCTCAAAAGTAATTAAAAGGTGTATTTAGAGGCTGCTTTTGAAATTTTGTCCCCTTATCTCTACAGATGAGAACTTCTCTCTTGACAGTTTATCTTACTCCTACATCAACGGGGGGGTGGGGGACGGGCAGGAAAAGACACTTAACTATTATATAGAAAACACCTAATAAAATTGTGTCATGAATTTTTTTATGCCCATGAATACACTCACACTTTGGACATTTTTGTAGCCATGTTTAACTCTAAACAGAACAAAGATGCAGATACGATCTGAAAGCATAATTTTTTCCACC
>NW_010128781.1:0-20256 GCF_000699245.1 Pterocles gutturalis | reverse complement strand
CTCAGAAGAATGTCTGTTAACGTCATTACTCCAGTAACATTGAGAAAGAAATTATGCCAGATCCCACTGTGAGCTCTGTTTTGCACCTAGACCCAATTTATATCCCTACTTTCATGTAGAGACACCCAGCAGCTAGCTGTTTCTGGTATATCCATTAAATACAAAATGCTTACATCATCTCTGCTAGAAATAAAATCTATAAACAAAATGCTGCAGAAATATTTTGTGTAAACCAAGTCTGGAAAAAAACTTTCACATTCCAGCTGATTTATTGATAAACATAGTAATTCATCACTAAATACCACAGGGATGAGAATATGTTCAAAATAAATATGTATCATAAATAAATATAAAAGGTGTCTTAAATTCCTTGTCTAGATTGCTGCCTTCTGCTAATCTACAAACTTGCTGTCTCTCATTTAGAAAGCATTAGCAAGAGTATAAATGAGGACATTTTTTGAGTCATTGTTGTCTGTAACAGCAGTATTAGCAAACACAGCCTATTCCAAAACTGTTAATGCATTAATTCCCTACTGATGTTGTCTCTGACAGATGCTGAATACAAACTATCTCTTAACTATATTTAGAAGCCACATTAGTTCCAAGTTCCCTGGTGTACATTTTACCAGGAAGGGAAGCCTGCATTGTTCTGTACACTCTAACAAGAAAGGAGAAATATATTCATTGTATTAACAGGCAAAGTTTAAAAAAAACCAAAAAAACAAAAAAAAACAATTACAAAGTATAATACAATACCTAAATCTCCATCTCCCCATGGCACTTCCAGCCAATTGCAATTATAAATCCTACTCATTTCTTTCAATCTGGAAAATAAAAATAAAAAAAAATAAAATCTGTTCTTGCTAGTTGGGCCTGTTCTTAGTACACTCCAGCTATGTTTGGAAGGAGATCAGCAGCTCACTGTAATATGAACTTTCACCCTTCAGTAAACACAGCTTTGAAGATATCAGCATATACAAGTTGCCAGTTTCTTTTCTTATGCTAAAGGACTGTGGCCCTTTTTGTTCATTTTTCACATTTCTTTTTTTTAGCATAACAACCTTTCAAAGTGACAGTATCTGTGCATTTGCCTTCCAAGGCAGATTAACTAGAATTTCAACACAAGAGAAACTCAGTGAAATCAAGAGAACCTTGAGCTAAATAAGAATTGCAGGACAAACTCTTCCTTTTTTAACCTCATGCAATGAGACACAGTTTTGTATCCTCAAAAATTAGTATAAGTACACAGATTTGTAAGGGTAGCACTGCCAAACATCCATGTTATTTTACTACATACTCATAATAATACTTTGAAAATAAATAAGCAAAAATATTCTGACCATGTTTTAAATGCTATTTGGTCCATATGCTGAACTGTGTTTTTTCTTTTAGCAGTTCACTATTGCCTCAATTATGCCTTAAACAATTCTTTGGTTGTTAAACTGGGGTTGAACTATTCTCAGAAGTGAAAATTCCCCAAAATGGGGATTTGCAATTCCGACTTTGATCCATTTCTAAGTCATTAATGTTATTTTCTTTATATTTTCCTACAGACTTCACTCCTTTACATCTACCTGCAATCACCTGTAAGTCATTATGGCAGCTATGATCATAGTAGTAAAATACTAAGAAAAAGTATTTTCCTAAAAGTCATTAACTCTAGTCATCCCATCCTTTTGTTTTTATTTCTAAAAATTAGTGTCGTCTCAAAAAAAAAACCAAAAAACAAAAAAAAGCCCCCCCCCCCCCAAAAAAAAAAAAATAACACAAACCCAAAACCAAACCAAAACACCACAGTATAAAAGGTACACTAAAAAGTTGAATTTTCAAAACAAGGAGGACTGGAAATTAATGAAAGCCTTCTCACTGACTTCACTCGGAGAAGATTTACACCAGGGCTCAGCACTTTAGAGAAATACTGCTCTAAGGGTAAATGGATGGTGTCCCAGTCCTCAGAAGCAGCAGTATCATCAGAGAATAACTGAAAATAGAATCCTGCCACAATTCATGACAGGGAGAGGAGAAACACAGACTATTTGGAAAGTGTTGCGGCTAGTATTTAGTTCTGCAAAACTACCAAATGCTACATATTAAGCTCATCACTGTTACCCTTTTTTCCTTAACACCTATTCTGAGTGTTTCAGTTTATGGCAACTGAAGCAACAGACAGGATCAATAACTATAGCAGAAAAACTCTGTAACATTATAGCCCTGAGACCAACAGACTCACTTCACTCAAGTTGTTAAAACTGCCTGATATTTTGTATACGTATTAAGTTCTAGGATTTTTTCCTGTGGCAGGATAAAATCACCCATTTGTCTAACGCCCTTGCAGGAGAAAGGAGTGTGTCAATTATTTGATTGACTATTTAATTGATAGTTGATGTTAAAAATTATTGAAAAGAACCCTAAGTCAAGGATGTAAAAGTTAAGAAATGCATCTGTGGTGCTTAACTACTATGATTAGGTATGACCAGCAAAACAGAAGCCACTTCTTTTTAACAAATGACATTCCAACAACCAACACTTAAGAGCCCCAAAAGCATCAGAAATTAGGCTAGAGATGATTAAAGTATGTCTGAGAGAGAAGATGTAGTTCAAGTGGCATTTAAATATTTAATTATTTCAAATAATATTTGTTTTGACTGAAAATTACATAACATTATATAAATATATAAATATGAATATAAACCTATGCACACAAAAAAATGAAACCTTGATTGGGTCAAACCAATATTCTTTCCAGTTTTTATCATCATGTCAACTTTCAAAATTCAGGGATTTCATTCCAAATGCAAATGCCAATGATTTGCTACTCTTGAAAACCATACAAAACAGATTTATTTTCCTACACAGTTCCATTTATGATGCACCCACATTACACGACCACACGTTATTTTTGCAATTCCAGTGTTGTGTTCAATGAATGAGGCAGCATTCAAATTATTTTGTATCTCCACACCTAGTAGGATCTCTCACTCTTTAAGACATGCTATCCAAACTACAAACTGACTATAACATTGTTAATTTTATATTGCTTTTCTCACAGTATTCTCCCAATAACAAAAGAATACTTCAAAACCCTGTCTGCACTATCTCCATAACATCATCCATTTATACTATTTTAAAACCAAGGAGCCACAAGACAGAGAGTTTTAATGCTTACATTGCAAAACCAATCCAATAGCTTGTTTTTCCAGAGTACTTAATCATTAGAAAGCAGTTTAATTATGGTTATGAGAGCTTTGAGCTTCTGAAATTTCAGCCTTAGATAATAATAACCATGATCAGTCAAGAAACTTTTAGGTTAGACGATGGGTCTTAAAACACACAGGTGCCACAGCAAGGACAAGAATAGAATTTGCTTTTAGGGACATTAAAACATTAACCCTTTTTTCCTACCACTCACTACATATCTTCTAACCTTTGCAACATATTCAGAAAAAATACACCCTGTGTTTTCCTATATAAACCTAATGCATTCTCAGAACATTAGCCACCTTGCACATCAAAGGAAGCAGGGGCTTTGTGCCAAAGTACAGCATGTGACTGTGTTGTCAAACACCGGGTTATAATGCATTAGAGGGTCAAATCAGCCTGGCACAGGCAACACTGCTTTTAACGGTTCCTAAATCTTGAGTGCTCTGGCATTGCAATTTAACACACTTTTCACACAGAAACATGAGCCACTAAACTGTATTAAAAATCCTAAACTTTTTAAGAGCAATATCCAAACAGCAACATCCAAACCTAGCTCACTTGGTTCCCAGTAGAAGCAACATCACGCGACATGAAAGCAATGGTAATGACGATGGCAGTGGCAGCAGCGGTGCCCAGCCTCGCACACACAGGAAGAAATGTGTCAGGCCCCTTCTCCCATCACATGAAAGCACAGTAACAACTCCCCCATCCATTGCTCATGCAGTTTGGTTTTTTTCCATCTTCTTGAAAGATCAACAACTGGCTGGATGGTTTTCTAGCTGCAAGTAGCTTGCAAACTCTGTGTGCCATAGATGCCAAGGTTTAAAATCAACCTCTAAATTCAGTAGTTAGACCCACATCAGATTTGATTTGAGTATGTGGAGCAGCTGGTAGTACTCTTAGGCTGTTATTATTTCCTTGGAAAAGTCACTAAAACAAAGTAGAAGGTGACAGAAAAGGCATACGGACATTCTGAGCTGCGTTCAGACTTTGGAGGACTTCTGCATGGAATAATTTTTGCTCAGCCTGCAGCCTGTAAGCAATTCTCCCCAAGCTGTGCTCAGAATTCTCAGTATTTTCCCAGCCTGCCAGAGTGAATGCAGCATGTGGCCAAATCCATAGCCTTAAAAGCAGTAACCAGCTGGGCAGCAAAACTGGGCCTACCGTGCTGATTTTTGCCGCATCAAAGAGATTTTGGTGAAATAGCCTGGTTGTGGACCCTCAGGCCAGTAGGCTGAACACCTTTTCCTGGCTTGACTCTATCCTTTTGCCTTTCTACTAAATCTTACCACAACATATTCCACCCCCTGCACCACTTTTAGTCCAATAATTAATTACATGCTGCATGGGAGTGTGACTTTCTCTTCCTTTGCTCCGCTGGGATGCCTGAAGAACAAAGTCAGGTTTGGATACCTCCAAAGGATGGGAATAGGGAGGGATGAAAAGAACCTCCCTCAGACTTGATATTAGATGTACCTGTTATTCAAGTGAACTGCAACAACCAGAAGGCTTAATTGGAACTGAAGTCTCTCAGTACTTCAAGATGTCCATCAATAAACATATACAGCCAGTTCTGCAATCACAAAGAGGCTGTAAGTAGCTGGACTGTGTTAAAATTGATTCTTCAGAAAATTTTCCGTATTTTAATGTGATTTTGAAAATTTCAAAACTTGACAAACTGTGGCTATTTCTTTATAAGAATGGCAAAAGAGCCTAACCCTGAACCATATCAAGGGGTGGCTAGTGCTAACATTTAACTTTTGTAAAAATTCTTTTCAGTCTGAGGGACAATGTCCTAGTTGTTTGTGAACTATTGACCTAACTAGCTGAAATGTTCATACATAAAAGTTACTACAGATCAGGAAATCTTAGCCCAAAGAGTGAACAATATGAGGGTAAAAGATACACTGCTATATTAAAACTGACAAATAAATATAACCTTACAGTACCATTGCATTCAAACAGTTACTTGGGAAGCTATGGTAACTGTTGCTTAAATTCTTGAATATTGCTTTATTCTAAAACTGGCAGTACTGGAAATGAGCAAAGGTATTTTAAGAATAACTCTGATTCCTATAACATATAGCTATATTTTACATGGTAAATTTGTAATTATTTTTATGCACAATCTATTAAATCTCTCTTTCCTGTCTCCACCTTTACATGACTATTTTCATATCTCCAGTTTTTATTTTGCTAAGATGTTATCAAGAATTTCAAGTCTGGTTTCCATATATATATTTTTTTTGTTTGTTTTACTGTAAGCCTTAAGATATGGTCAATATTAATTGGAACTATGATCAGCCTTTTTAAAAAAAAAATCGTATTAGACTCCCACAATTACTCAAAGCTCCCCTTTCCACACTTGTATTACAAAAAAAACCAGGAAAACATGGCACAGACAATAGCAGTCCTAAACACTCCTTTTATAATTGAGTTTGTTCCTCACTGCTGAAAATGTCTGTCTGGCAACTTAAATACCTCCTAAGTACTCCTCTATGCAAAACCTTACAATTATATCTTTGTCTTTAATATCTTAGTACAGGACAATAATGCTTTCAGCTGTAATTCCTCCATTGCCCGCTATTTCAGCTACCTATAAACTTCTCTTTACATATAAAGTTATATGTAAAGTTTACTCCTCCCCCTCCTTTCATTCCCTGGTTCCCTGTCGTAAACAATTAGCCTTCAGTATCCAGTTACCTTGTGACAGGACAGCAAAAGTCAGGGTAAGTCAAGCCCGAAACACTTGCATAAAACAAAACAGGACAGATAAACAAGAAAAGGTATTTTAGATCAGCTGATAAGTGTGCAGAAAGAACAAAAATAGCTTCAACACCCTTGTGTTAACCCATGCAAGACAATAAAGTGCCACTAACATAAGCATGCACGTATATTATGGCTAGAAAAAACAAAACAGAACACAGTTTAGAGCTCGAACAGCATAAATTGGGTCAGTTTAGCATATTTCAGTACACGGTTTGTGAAATGGCAGCTATACTAACCTTGGCTGGTCAGAATACCCCAGCTAGCTTTTCGTTTCGCAGGACTCTCCCCTATACTTTCTAGGCGTCGTTTGGGGAGATCCTGGCTCCTCTGAACAGCAGTGTTTGTTGTCATTATTTGTTTCTCGAGGAAAGCCTGTCTGTCATTGGTGCAGGTACTCTGGTCTGACGAACATCCGCAAATGGAATTCTACTACCTTTTTTCCTCCTTTTGCTTTTTCACAAAGGATCTTGCTGTATTTACTGTAGAATGGCTACAACACTGAAATCCATTCAGTAACATTTACTAGCTTGGACTAGTGAGTACATAGTGGGGGAAGGGAGGGACTGCTCTAGCATTTTCTATTTTTAAAACAGAGAAAGAATCAGCTTAGCTGCAGCATGAGTCTTAACTATTTACATGATTTAAATGGAAAGGTGTTAATTTTTTAATAATTTAACCAGAAAAGAAACTGATTCTTAAAGCGTAAGTATTTAGTGCTTTGTTGCTTAAATAACAAGCAACCTAAAAAGGAAAAACTAAAACTGTTTTATCAGAATGGCAATTCTTTTAATAACAAAAAAAAAATATTACTCTACCAGGCTTTACTCATATGTAACTTGCAATTAAGAGAGATTTGGAATTCAGAGAAATCCATGAAACTGTGAAGCACTTCTGGTCTTTTGTGGTTTGTTATGGTTGGGATTTTTTTGGGGTTTTTGGTTGTTTTCTTTTGTTTGTTTGTTTGTTTTTTAATGGGCCACAAGGTATCCTACAGATGTCAACTAGAAACTACATCCTGAATAAATAAAAGCATGGTTTGACTACCAAAAAAAAAAAATTCACTGGTTATTTTGAAAGCCTGATCCCATTATGAAAGTAAGGCTGTAGTCTTGTCAGAAAAAGCACAAGTCAATATTTTTTAAAACAATAACAAAAACAAGGGCAACCAACTAGTAGTAGAATTCTTTGTTTGTTCCTATGTATCACGCTGATACTATACAACAGAAATCTGCAGGGAGAAGCAATTCATGGTAAAATTCCAGCATGGATAAGGAGGACAGTGATTTCTCTGTATTAATAACAAGTTAAGATGCAGCCTCTACCTTCCCACCACTTCTTTCTAGTATTTCCTCACTATCCTCTTCTACTAATATAAGAACTAGCTATCTGTAAACTTTTAAACAGGAAATTAACATTACTGGGTTTTATTAACACTACTTCTTTCAGGTACCTAACAAAAATTAATCCCTAAGATGTTGAAATAGTACACAAAATTTTCCATATCCCTCTTGTTTTTCTTTAAGAGAAAATCAGAGGCAAGGTAGGGTAAGGGGAAGGAGAAGGAGCAGCTGCAAATTTCACCTTTAAATTAAAGCACATGAGAACTGCCCTACTGGAATGGCGCTACACTCTACAGAACAGAAGCAGGTGGGATACTGCTGTTCCTGCAAGAGACAACAAAATCGGACTCTCACAGACGTTACGCTGCTTTCCTCAGGTTTTATCTAGCTGAAGGAACCAGAATATCTCACAGACTGAAATAAACACTTCTACACATCCAGCAATCAGACTCTGCAAGTAAGTCTTGGACAGAGCTTTCGCAAAAGGGCTCATTATAAAAGGGCACATGTCACATTAATACTGGAATTGTTACATAGTAGTGTCTTTTTCAAATAAATAAATACTGGAAGATGAATTAACAGGAAAGCTTACTAAGGATTTGTATACATTTGTCCGTGTCAGGAAGATACCAGCAGTATTCTCCAGGTGAGAAGTAACCAATGACATTTTTGGTATTTGCTATGGCCCTGAGGCTCATCTCAGTTGTACACAAGTTTCCTTTCCATTTGGAATGGAATCCCAGGACTTTCAGGAGAAGGTGGTGAGGATCAGAATCAAGCAAAGTATCTGGCACTCCAGGGCAGGGATTGACAGTGGGCTGGGACAACAAGACCTACATGTTTTTGTAGGAGTTTTGTGGGTGTGGTTTTCAGCTGAGAATGAAGCTGGGTCCTTCTAGAGGAGTGGTACAAACATAGAAGTAGTTAATACTACTCTCTTTCCACAAATATTTTAGCCCTCATGGTATTATTCTCTCTTACTAGTCTCAGAGGTGTGACTTGCAGGAGCAAGAAATCAGCAGATACACAGACAGCTGCCACGGCTTCAAAGATGAAGACCCGCCCCAGGAGAGTCAGCAGCTCTTGCTCACTCTCGTCCAGAGAGCTGCACAGGAAGCAATGAGCTGGCAATGGAGGTAGCCTACCTCAAAATCTGCCACCTTCAAGGCAAGGGTACTAGGAAAACTATCTCTACTCCATAGATATCTGCCACTCATTATTATTAAGTTACTTTGAATATTTTGGAGGACATCAGAATGCAAGGTATAAAAATACACACTTTTTTCATGCTTTAAAGAAGGCAAAGGTTATCCTGTTCAAGACTCTAGGAGCAACTTTGCACTGAATTCTGCTAGGCACAACCATTCACCCTCCAGGCAAAAGCCATTAAAAGGTCCTATTAAAACAGTACACAAAAAAGTGAAAGCTAGACCAACATCAGAAATCAACTGGAAATGTATTAAAAATATACTTGAGATGTTTATATAAAGAGGGGATGAGCATACAGTTAAAGCTGTGGAGTAAGACTGAAAAACTCGCTATTTCACTTCCACCTCTGACACAGAATTGTGATGTGATCTTCCTCATGTCAGCCATCTCCAAAAAAGACTGGACCTGTTGGAGTGAGTCCAGAGGAGAGCCACGAAGATGGCCAGAGGGTTGGAGCACCTCCCCTATGAGGACAGGCTGAAAGAGTTGGGGTTGTTCAGCCTGGAGAAGAGAAGACTCTGAGGAGACCTTAATAGCAGCCTACCAGTACCTGAAGGGGGCTACAGGAGAGATGGGGAGGCACTCTTTATCAGGGAGTGTAGTGAGAGGACAAGGGGTAAGGGTTTTAAGCTGAAAGAGGGCAGACTTAGACTAGACATTAGGAAGAAATTGTTCATTGTGAGGGTGGTGAGACACTGGAACAGGTTGCCCAGGGAAGCTGTGGATGCCCCATCCCTGGAGGTGTTCAAGGCCAGGCTGGATGAGGCTTTGAGCAACCTGGGCTAGTGGAGGGTGTCCCTGCCCATGGCAGGGGGGTTGGAACTTGATGATCTTTAAGGTCTGTTCCAACCCAAACCATTGTATGATTCTATGCACGTGCTGGGTTACATGAGCTACAAAATAAAAATCGGTATCTCTTGACTTCCTTAGGTAATAAAACTATAAATATTTGAAACTACTTAGGCTTGGTACTCAGATTCTGTTCTTCAGATTTTTCTCTATAGAATACACTCAAACACTTACAAAATCTGCCAGAAAACCTGTAACAAATCTAAGTAGATATCCAAATATGTAGAAAATACAGTAGGCCATTACTTTCCCTGCCTTGGCACACAAGCAATTAGGGAGAGTATTTAGATTATAGTTACTCATGGCAGCAATGCAGCTACCTGCAAAAAAGCAGACAGAGGAAGGGACAGTCTCAGAGTAAGGAAACTGGAGGATTCTACTGATGAGCTTAGAATTTTGACTTCATGTAGCAGACAAGCTTAAAATAAACCACTACATTGCATTTCACCAGTAATTAGTTCTATTCAACTTTTATAACACAGGGGAAGAACTGCTTCACAATCTTTTTAAATCCAAATTTTTATAAAAAGAAATGTCACTACCATTTCAACATTTCTGTGCCTGAGTTTACTCTGCAGGGGCAGCAGTTTTTAACAGATGGGAATGAATATGGAAAGAATATTTTTTTCCTGTCTTTCAACGGGGAACTCGCTCTATTTTGAAGACTGTTCTTAAGGCTATAAAGATGCAACTGTGATAACACACAGAAAATTTGTTAACAAAAACAACAATGAACAAAAAATCCCACTCCTTTCAACATGATGCAGCCCAAAGCAATACAGTCCAAACTCCAGTAACAACAATTTATCTTAGGAAAAATTGGACAAAATTGCACTATTTTCAAAGGTCGCAGATCTGCATTTTGTGTGCAATCCTCCTCAATCTAGCCAACTGAGGAGCCACCTTGCTTCCCAGACTTTTCTGTACTTTCAGATTCACTCTAATTTTATGACCAGGATTATTATGGGATCACAGTGACTGCACAGAACCTGCCACACTAACTTCCGGAACAGGACTAGAAACTGTTTTCTGCTGATGTGATCCACAGACTACAACCATGAAGTTGAAATGATAGATAGGCTCCCTGGATCTTAGTGCCAGTACCCCAAGAGTTGCCTGTTATTTGACATTGCCAGAAATGAAACAGAAATCTTGAACAGTTCTCCCTGTAGGAGAAGCCAAGACAAAGCAAGTTTTAGAAATAATTATAGAAATGTGTTTACCAACAAAAACATAGCATCCTAAAAGGCCACAGTGGCCACTGTTACATCCTGCAGTGCCAGCTCAATGCCAAGAAACTTAAATGCACTATAAAAGTACAGTGATAAAGCTCTAACAGTAGGACAGGGAAAGAACTGGAACAACTTTTTTTAAAAAAAAAAACAAACAGATTCTTGCATCAAGCCATAATTCGTGGCCAATACAATGATATTACAAGTCATTATCAGTCAACCAGAGGCTTAGGTAACAGCCAGGTGTCACCAACCAGTCCTCTGTCCTCCACATCTTGACAAATGCCATCAGATATGCAGATAATACTTAAATGATCATTAGTTACTTAAGCATAAAATGACATTTCTCTATGCCACTATAAGCACTAAAAAAGCCTCTTACACGGGGCTACTCTTTATACACTATCATCCCTGTCTCTTAGCTGGAAATCCAAATTATTATTATTATTAGTAATGAGGTAGCAGCAACATGGATGGCTAGTAATTTTCCTGCCCCTTCCCCTTGTATCCTTAGATGGTGGGAATCAGAATGGAAGGTTAAGATATGATAAAGGCTTGATCTCAGCCTCATAGAAGTCAAATATCGAACAGTGACACATTTACTACATTTCTTGGCTTGTGGATTTGCAATATTTACCCCCAGACTTCTTCACGCTGACAGGCAGTGGTAACACAGAATATTTGCTAATATGTGGGCTAAAGAAAAACAAATCACAGCAGTCATGCTTATGAACCTAACCAAACCAGTTACCAAGCAGCCCTGGGCTTCAGATATTGACAGAGAAGACTGACGCAAGGCATGAGACCAGTAGTCGGCATGGGAGTGGTATAGAGCACCATGGAGTGAATCTTCAGCCAACTACTGTGAGCGAACAGCCATAAAGATGGAGATCATATCTACTGGCAGACTCTAGACATAGCAAAAAGTAACATCCACTAGTGCAACAGATGCAGCATGCCAAAATGGATTTATGACCAACCAGCCAGCCAGCATTGCTGCAATCGTGAACAGCACTCAGTACTTGGGCACGTAATGCATTCCCCCAAAGCCATCATCGTCTACCCCTGGCAGAAGTTCACTCGCTGCTTGCCTACATTGCAAATGTTTGAGAACATCCCCTACAAGAGAGGAGTGTGAATAGCAGAGCCCTGGCCATAACAAGTCTATGGCTGAGTGAAGGAACATCACCTTCAGGGAGCTATGCTATTTTGGTCTTCCCCTGCTGCCTCACACCCAACCACTGCAAAAAAAAGACCAGGGCAGATGGTATATTTGAGCTTGCCCCAATCAGGAGTTTCCTAACAGCTTTTCTTTAACAACAGTTGTCTTTAAGACCTTGCAGACAGACTGCTCCAGGATTATGTTTCTGTCTTATTGCTATGCACTTTCAAAAATCCAGGTTTTAAGCTACATCAGAGTTCACAGTGTTTCATTTTGTACTTGTTCATAGTTCAAAAGCTCATTATTAATTGAATCCAGAAAAATACAGAAATCAGTTGATGAAGGAGATTTCCATGTGAGTTAAGAACATGCACATCAAGCAAGCCGACAGGACCTGGGTTGGTGACAAGTTAAGGCCCATCTTCAGAAAAAAACACATTTCAAAGAGGCACACATAAACGATACCGACCGTAAAATACAGTTTGTGGCAATGGTCTTCTCAAGGAGATCCTGACATACAAATAAAGACAGGAGTAAAAAAAAAAAAGCCCACAAAGGAATCCACATGATAGGATATATCAGTTCATTTCAGGGAAGCAAGCACGCAAACTGGCTCCAGCAGATATATTCACTAGAAGTTTCTGTAGCCCCAGAGACTTTTAAGATGAGGGATGAATCAACCCTTGCCCACAGATGTGCTTGGTTTTTGTTGCTGTAGATAGGTCAGGGCTCTGGCCATGACAGTTCAGTTGCATTACATAACCCTGACCAAAAATCCCTTTAAGGTAGATAGTGTTCTTCAGCAGAGAATGGTTCTGGTATCTTGCTGATATGTGGTATCATTTGCTTCATTCTAAGGAAGTGTCTGCCTGACATTTATTTTGAAGTATGACTATTCTTTGGCAGTTATTTGTCATACTGGGCAAAGTCATTTAGCATATAAAAGAAGGTGACAAGCTCCCTCAAAAAAAATTTCCCTTCTGAACTTTTAAAAAAGAACATTCACACTACCTTGAGCATTTTTACACCATTAGCTTATGTGCTGCATATGAGAAACAAATGCTAAATGTGGTGCCTTACACCAAGTAGTATGGTGGATGGGTATGCCATATAATATTCCTATCATTACTAAATGAATCTCTATTGTATCCAGGAAGCTAGTAGAGGTCTTATATGGCTTTTATTAATAGAACTGTGATCTCTGTGGAATGCAAGTTGAGAAAATGCCTTGTGCCTATCTTCCCTATGTAACAACTGTTGCTGAGTGACATTATCAATTGCAACTTGTTAGAATAAAATAATAGGAAAACTTTGTTCTAATCATTCACTACAGTTTAAAATGTTATCAAGCCTTCCAAACAGGGGATCTCTGACAGTGAAACACTGCATTATTTCCTATTTATGAGTTCCATTTATTGGACCTGGGTTCTTAGGTGCACCCAAGCAGTGCTCAGTGTACAAGAAAGAGACGGAAACAGAAGGCTTAATACTATTTACAAGTTTCATAATCCTGAAGGGAGATGGGAACTCCATCTTGAACTAGCACAATCTCATGGATGGCTTAATTTAGGGTAAATAGGAATAACTTTTGTACCGAGCATCCCTGCCATGCCTGGGCAAGGCAGATACAACAAAGATGGGTAGCTTAGAACTTGCTATGTTCATTCAAGAGTAAACTTTTTTTAAAAAAAACTTAGAATAAATTGGGGCGTATTCACCTCCCAGTTTTGCAAAAGCAGTACAATATATTTTGAGAAGCTATTCTCAAATACCATAAATACAAAATCTGCTTTCAATATTACTTTAAAATAGTATAGTTATGCATAAAGTGATATTCTGCAAAGAGAGATGACATAATTAAAAACAGGATATTAAAAAAAAAAATTAATGTTGTCAGAACTACTTAGCTTGTGCTTCAGACTCAAGGTACCTGTATAAGTACAGGAATAGTTGGTATAGTAGGAAGAGTCTAAAGGTTGCTTTTGATCCTCTAGTTTGCATCAGGCAACAGCTGCACAAAAGGCCAAGTTATTAACTCTTCACAGGTCTGGAAATATAGTGAGAGAAGAAATCTTACTCTGAAGATCACTGTCACCCACAGTTAATTTGCAATTAATTTCATTATTGTAGGTCAGTTCGTAGGGCACAGAATTCTAAAATGGAATAAACATATACATGCTGTGACTTCTTCCACAACAAAATAAATGAATAAAATGTTGACTTTTGTGAAATTTCTAGTGTAGTGAATAAACACACATTCACTTCAACACAATAAAAAAAGAAAAGCTAGGCACCATGACCTATTTACAACACAGCTACAGTCCCTGATCGCAAAGCACTTAGCTCTAAGTAACCGATCATTCCCTTTCAATTCAATGGGGCAAGTATGTGTATACGAGTAAGTGTTTACAAAATCAGTGCCAAAGTTAAAAATAATCCAGTAAATGGGACCTTTATAATAGAATGGATCCCTTTTTCATTTAATTCTTTTATGGCAGTAATACCCCTGACTTCACTGAAAAAAGAATTCCATTCTGATAGTTTATTAAGACATGGCTCTTTAATCCACTTTAAACAAATGAAAAAGGCTGGAGAGTTCTGGTGCTGTTTGTTTTTTTAATATTGTAGATGACAAAATATTATATTTATTTTTATAAAATCTGTAGATGACACTAAACTGCAGTGCTGCAACTGCTCAGAGGGAAACAATTCAAAATGGGCTTGAGTAAAATTGAGAAATTATCATATACTGAGAGCATGAAGTTAGCTGAAGCCCAATAAAAGTATTATGCTTAGAGGAAAAAGCAAATGCATAGTACAGTGACTCTGTTTTAACATGGGGTTTATAGTAGGCTACAGACTTTATCCTTAATAGTTTACTGTTGGTGGAAAAAAAAGGTGGGGTGGGGGAAGCATCATTCCAGGAGGCATTACATAGGGTATCATATATATACAGCACATGACATAACTGTTCCACTTTTACACAACTAATAATTCCACTGGTTGCACTAACAAAGTCTCAGCTGGAGCACTGTTTAACACATCAATAAAGTTGTCTATGAACCATATATGAACTGGCACAAGTCCAAAGGAGAGCAACTACCATAACTGCAGGTCTAGAAAGCAAGACTTAATGACAGACTAAGTCAAATCCTTTTTTCTTTATTCTAGAAAAGACAAAAATAGTAGAGGAAGGAAGATGTATGATAACAGTCTTTAAATTGATTACTTTTCATATACAGAGAAAAATTGATAAATACCTTAATCCCATGTTATGTATTTAGTTTGCACAAATAAAGATTTAGGTAGGTCTTGGGGAGAGTGGGAAGATGAGAATAGCAAAACTGTAATTGGTTGCATAAGGACACTGCAGAAATCACTATTACTACGGATTTTAAAAACAGGTTAGTCAAACATTTGGCAGACAACCCATATATATTTGATCCTAGAGCATCCAAATTACCTCTCAATGTGCCTTTCAGCTGTATACAAGAAAAGTTTTACTCAGACTTCATCTCCATAAACAAATCAATGTGACTTATCATTAGTAGAGATTTTATACACCCTTTTCTGGTCTTAGCTGATGCTGAACACTGATCTAGTTCTTCTATTTCAATGCTATATACGCAGTATAATAATTTCTAATTACTGGGATGCTATCCCTATCCAGCTGTTCACATACCTATGAGATCCAAAGTATAGAATTAACACAGTAGATTGGTGACTATACATACTGGAGAGAAAATATTCTTGAAACATTAAGGAACAAAATCTGACCTGTTCTACTACTAATATCTAGCAACAAGACCACAATAGGCAGATGACACAGGTAAAGCTGACTCCTTATAGTCAATGAAGAACAAGCCACAAAACAAAGAAAGTCAGCCATGAAATGGGTGATCCATGGGCCTCAAATCCTGTACTGACCTACATGCCTTCTGTTTGATAAAAGGAGTTCCACCAAGTACTACTGCTCAGTATCTAAAATGTCCTCATTATACAGGCTTTGTAAAATAAAGGCTTATTTTAACTCAAGAGCTCAGTTCAGTAAACAAGAAGTAATGCCTATGCCTAGTAGAACATTATTTCCAAGGGCTCTTTTCATCTTCAGAATTATAGCACTCTGTCCTAGCTAAGCCATTATAATAGCAAAAAGTAATTTTGTAGTAGTACAAGCAAACTGAAAATACCAGCACTAAAAGCATGAGTACATAATCAGGTTGAAACTAGAAAATTAACATTTCCTCTAATTAGAATTATTTCATGAAACACTATAAAGTTCATTTAGACAATGTTAGGCCATTTTCTGTTTGGTTTTTTGTTTTGTTTTTTGTTTTTTTTTTTCTGCTGAGGCTTCTCTATTGCTTAATAAAAAACACAGAACAGGATCACTAATTAGGAAGATACTCAGTATTTAATTTTATCAGCTTTACATTACTTCTTGTACATCTTCTAGATAACACTTTAAACAGGATATTTTGTTACATGGTACTGTATAAACTCTACTGAGGTATCTCTGTACTGTATTTCACAAACATAAACAAATCAAATCCCACATGGTGAGAGTTGAGACAGTACTATACCCCTTCTGCAAACAAAGAACAAAGGTATAGAAAAGATGAGATTCAATAGTAATTTTGAGGAGCCTTATTTGCATCCCAAGAAGCAAGGACTGGCATTGTTAATCATGACAAACAGCTGAATTTGCAGATTATATAACATTAGCCGAACATGTGCTTAGGACTGTTCCAAATCGAGACCCAAACACTGTGAACTGGGCAGTGAAAAGTTAAGACACACTGGTGTCGAGTTGTAAAAAGTACAGTTTACAAAACACTTTCATTAACTATTTTCTTTTAACAAATCAAGCAGGAAACCATAAACTCTATCATATCTTTGAGCTTATAAATCAATATAAACCTCTGCTATCTGAGCAAAACAGTAACTGCAAGAGTGATAGATTTTCATCTTTTGCATGGGCCACCTAAAAGAGTGCTGAATACACATTTATGTAGATACAGTAGTTCAGACATTTTGACAAACAGCCAAACTAAAGTCTCCTGGGTTCAGCAACAGCTAACACTGAAGAGACTATTTTACTTTCCAACCTGATGCATGTTATTCCTTTCCCTCTAGTTTTTCCCCAGTCTTTTTCCTTCTTTACTCAGATTCCACATCGGCCTTCCCAGAATGAGCTGCCATAGGGCTAGCCAGCAGTTTCTGACAAAAAATTCTTGATTTCATGTGAGGGCTACCACATCCTCTGCAAGCATTTTTGCCAGTAGAAAGTAGACTGTCAGTCCTTTCTGTCCCACTGTAGTGAATATATATATACCTATGCACATCCCCACATACATATATACCTGTATATATACTCACGCACAAACACACGAGCAGTAGTTCAAATGATGTCATTACCATACTCAGATGTAAAAACCCTGGTTTTCAGAACTTTCTTTCTGAACAGAGAACACATGATGTAAATCCACCTGAAGTAAATCTTCCGTAAAGCAAGCTAATTCCTGCTTTAGAATGTAAGCCTCCCTTTCTGGTTTGCAAATTTAAACACATGCGCACAAAATGTCTAGCTTTTGTCCCAGCATGGAAGACTGAAAAGATCTTTGTTTTAAATCGTTCCCGGCTCGTTTCTACAGCTTTTCCCTTTGCATTTAACTTTGGTTATTTCTTCTTGTTCACAGTAGGCAAGGATGAGTGGCGACGGCGATAAGAGGCAAGACAAATCTCCCTGTTCCATCACCTAACTCAAATTTTATGTCATACCAGAATACAAAGAACAACAAAGACAAGTGAGGCAGCAGGGATCCCAAGTGGAGCAAAAACGTGTCTCAGTCACGCACCAGGATATCATAATCAAGAAGAGAGAGTTTTCTGCATTCTGTGACACGGAAAGAGAACTGAATGAAAATGGTACTGGCTCACCACAGATGAGCTTGGCGAACAGTACTGCCCAGCTCTGCCAAAGCTCTGCTTAAGCAAGTAGAAAAAGGAATTTTCACAAGAGCTTTCAACCCAGTAAAATTTGATGGGTTTCCACACAGATGCCCAAAAGCTCACCTTGACAAACCATAAGCTTCCTGATATGTGCCAAGACTAATTCAAAGTACAGAAGGAGTATACCCTCTCAAATATATTATTATAAGAAAATTTTAACTTAATCAAGAGATAATTCTCAGAAATGTTTGTACTAGTTTCACTGAAGTGTTGCAAAATAATCACATGCCAAGCATGGAAAATTTCAAGCACACAGGGGTAAGCTGGGGAACCTTAGAAGCAATTGGAAAAATAGTCTTAAATTAGGAAGTATTTTGCAATCTTAAATATAGCCATTTTAAGTATAGGCCTCTCTTCTAACATGACATTAGCCATAATGAACTTAATATTAACCTAAAAAAAGAAAGCTTAAATAATCTAACAACAATCCTTCAGGTAATTTTTATTTAAAAAAACACAGTGAGAACTACATAAAAAAAACATTCACACATATCACTTGACAAACTGAATATAAACGAGGCTATCAGATGAGCAATTACCTGGGGAAAAAAGAAAAAACAAAACAGTAACAAAAATCCCAAACAGTACTAAGACAGTAAGTACAAATATACCTTGTCCTTGAGGAACTCCGTAAAATTCAGCAGCTATCCTTGCTGCTTCCTTACGGTTTCCTTTCACAATGTAGAAATGACTAAGTATAGCAAGGCTGATCTTCACAAAAAGTTTAAAACAAAAAAGGGAAAGTATAGTAAAGTAGACATTGGATAGCTGCTGCGCAAAAGGGCGACTTTCTTCTATGACAGTCATTGCTGCAGCAAAATCTCCCTCAGTGTTTGGGTAGGGCTCTCAAATGTGTTGATAAGATCATATGGCTCCAGCCACGCACTCTTGGGAACAACTGGTCCCGCGGAAAGAAAATATCAGCTGGTCATGATGCTTGCTGCTCAAAATATGACGATTATTTATACTGTACATAGTATTGAGTTCACTACCGCTCCTGCTAGCCTGGTGATATTCAAGTGGGATGGAATATAACAGACAGGTTCCAAGACCCTGGATTGTACTTATTCCACTTAAAAGGTCTGTTTCATTCAAAATTCTGCATTTCTAATTAATTTATTTGCCCTATTAAAAATGTTTAAAAATACACTGGTGAAAGTATTAAGAACTACAATTTCATGTACTAAAACAGGTAACTCAGATAATCAATTTTTACTAAAATAAGTTCTCCTGCATCTTAAGCATAATTGCTCTTCTGTGCAACTTAATTTTAAATTAGACTAGTATTTTTTTCTTACAAACCTAGAACTGTATCAGTAAATACTTGAAATACACACTAATAAAGAAACAGAGATTTAATATATTGCAGCTTTGACAGTCTCTTATTATTTTGTTCAGGCTGAATGAAAATATCTAGTATACATGGCTTATAGAATTATACAAAAAACAGTATTCAGAGCAGATCATAAGAAACAAATTCCGAGATGTTTTTATAAATAACATCTTGAGGCACCTAAAATTAAATTAATTAAAATGTAATTAAAATTAAATAAATGCAATAGTAAATATACAACATGAAAAATTTCTAATGCTTATGACACACATTTCCTTGTGCTGCTTCATATTATTTTAAACCTATGACATAACAGGCTTTATTTTTTGGCCAGTTTTAAAGAAGGGAATATAAATTCCTCAGATTTTTTAAGAATTAATTTCCTTGTATACTATAAACTTATTACTCATAGTCACCAGCAGTTATGCACAAGTTGTTCCATTAGTGTGAGTAATTGCTGAGTAAATAATGGTGTCACAAATGATACAAACTGAGGAGCTGCAGGAGACAACTAAATTCTTAAGTAAGCCATAACCCCAAAATAAAGAATCGTGGCAGCACAGGAAAGGGTCCTGTTCTTAACTTTCATTTTTTTTTTAAATAATAGAAATAATTTCTTTAATTATGGTTTAAAATAATCTACCCATAGTAATCTTAAGCTGAAACACCCTTTCTACTCTACCCTGGATTCTCTTGTGTGATGGTCAGAAAAAAAAATTTTAGAATGCTGGCAACTGTCCATCAGGAACAGAGGGTATGATCCAAATGTCACTGCATCCACATATCCCCCTGACTTCAATGAACAGCATAGCAGACATTAAGGATATGATACAAAAATCTTATTTCTGAAAGGAGAGTGGCAAAATAAAGAATCTCTTATCATCCAGCTCCAGGAGTAATTTATTAGAGTAATAAACTATAACATTTTCTGGAAACTACATCCAAATAAACCAAATGACAAAATTCAATGATCCTTCGAAAAAAGTATCAAGATTTTTGGCAGGAACTGAATTGTGTTTATCTTGAGAGAAACAGACATTCTGTCTTTTTCTTTGAAAAATATTTAATCCACATAAAAGTCAAAGCAGTAATTACAAAAGGCAATTTAAAAGCAGTTTACACTGTGAACTATATTATATAAAAACTATA
>NW_010128780.1:1869-2238 GCF_000699245.1 Pterocles gutturalis | reverse complement strand
ATATAAATAAATAATTTTATATACCCATAGCTATATATTATGTTTCTATATATAGATGATAACCCTATACATTAACTAATATTACATCTTGTAATTAATATAACATCCTGCTCTGCCGTCATTACTGCACTGCAGCTCTCAGGGATTAGTAAGTAAAAAAGTAGGTAGGAAGTAAAAAGCACTTTCAGTACAACACTTACCTCCTTTGGGATAATGAGATGGTGAAACACTAAAATCCATCTTATCCTTCAGATCTTCTTCATTCTCTTTTTCCCACTGCAAGCCTACCTTTTCCCAATAAGTCCAAGCCAATTTCCTAGACACGAAAAAAAGGTTTTATGCCATTGTGGGCCCAAAAGAAAAACATTC
>NW_010128780.1:0-1808 GCF_000699245.1 Pterocles gutturalis | reverse complement strand
AGCTTAGGCACATTAAGTCAAGAGTGTATGCTTCTTTTGCACTGCGTAGACAGAGGTCACTTCTTCCAAAGGACAATTCTGGCTCTGTCTCCCTCTGTCTTAGTTTCCTTCATACCTACTTGAAGTAGCGTAAAAGGACAATATAACAAAACTTACTGAAGATGATGCTATTGTTTTGGGTTTAAGAGGAAGAAAAAAAAAGGGGGAGGTGGAGGTTTCCTCCAAGCCATTTGATGTACAACTATAAGGGGAGGTGGAGGTTTCCTCCAAGCCATTTGACGTACAACTATAAGGAGGGGAAAGGGGAAAGGGGAAAAGGGAAAGGGGAAAGGGGAGCTCAGCTTACGTATTTTCAGGAATTTCATCAGTAAAGCTGCCAAGTAACAAAGGGATCAACTTGTGAAAATACGAATATCTGTCTCGTAGGTGCAACAACCATTCTCCAACAACAGTCGTTACAGCATGCCGCACCTACACAGATACAAAAAGACTATTTTAAATATGTCAGGAAAATACCAGAAAAAAAAGTAGCATTGAAGACGTGGTAAAGTGCATCAATAGTCTCAGAAGAAATTACAGGAACCTAGGATTTCCTCACCTGCAGCACACATCTTAAGCAACATGTAAGGTATCGTGCTTCCTCTGGCGCTGCCACTACGGCTTAATCAGTCTTAGACTATTTGCTGCACAAAAGCACATCTCCAAGAGGAAGACAAGATACAGACCTAACTCAGAAAACTCTAAATTCTCACAGTTAATATATCTCTGAGAATGTAAGAAATGTACATTTCTCTGGAATTTGAAGCTTTCCATGCACATCTCCAGAAGTCAGTTTTCTCTGTTCACTATACAGGAAGCCTAAGTTAAAAAATGTGAATGCACCCACTGAAAAATTAACATATTTTAGTTCTGATTAAGTTGCACATTTAAAAATTAATATCATATCATAAGTGTTTGTTAAACATCTGAAAAGGACATAGAATCAAGTCCCATAGAGATTTGACAGAAGAATTTAAGACAGAATTGAAGGCACGCATTAAAATAAAACGGTGCCTACAAACTTGAACAGCCTGCAGAACTAGACAGAAGCTGAAGAGGTCACCAGCCTTGGTTTTGGATAGCTCACAATTGACAAAGTCTGCATGTGACGTATTTACATATCTCAACTGAATGAATGAAAGCTGAAAATTGGGGGGGGGGGGGGGGAGGCGGGAACACCAGAAAACCCACCCCAAAACCGATTTAAAATAAATCCAGGAAATAAAAGAAGGAAAGCACACCTTGGGAATCTCATCAAACAATCTCTGGGCCAGATGTGACAGAACATCATCCACAGACTTTCCATTTCCAAACTGTATCACTGCTCCAGTAGCCTGAATTACATCAACACGAACTCTGTAGTGCTGGTGCGAAATCGTTTGCATTAAGGGTTTGATCAGAGATTCTGACTGCATATGGAAGTGTTCTGTTAGGGCAGAGAGACAGAAACTTCAAACACGCCTTTCTCTATGCAGGTGACAGATCTTGAGCAACATGATCTCTGTAACATTACGAACAGCAGCCTGATTAATGTCCCTGCATTTATGTAGCCTGCAGATTTAACTTTATTCTACGTTAGAGCTGAACACTAGCACACACGCCTCCCCTAGCCTGCTCATCCCACTACTACCTACCTGCTGTAACTCCCCAGCATCCATCCCTGGCACGGTTCTTCTCCAACACATCCCCCAAGCCCTGCAAAATGCACCTCTGAGGCTGTGTGCAACTTCTCATCTCTCTTCCTCTCTCCTGGTCGCACCCCTCTAACC
>NW_010128779.1:0-375 GCF_000699245.1 Pterocles gutturalis | reverse complement strand
ACCGCCCGGGGACAGGGGGCAGCTTGGGGACACCGCGGGGACAGGGGACACCACGGCTGTGAACCCCCCTGGGGACACGGGGCAGCTTGGGGACACCATGGGGACAGGGGACACCATGGCTGTGACCTCCCCGCGTGGTGCAGCCCCGTCTCGAAGAGTCCCGACAGCCCTGGGGACAGGGACACTTAGGGACACCGCCACCAAGACCCCCCGGGGGACAAGGGTCACCCCAGGGGACAGGGGACAGCCCTGGGGACACAGCCACCGGGACCCCCCAGGGGACAAGGGACACCCCGGGGGACATGGGACAGCCCTGGAGACAGGGACACTTGGGGACACCATGGAGACACTGCCACCAGGACCCCCCTGGGGACA
>NW_010128778.1:0-925 GCF_000699245.1 Pterocles gutturalis | reverse complement strand
TTTTCTAAAATATATCACACTAGCCTTTGAAAAGCGCCGCACACTATAAGGGAAATAAGGTTGCTTTATAGTGCGCTGACATTTCTTTAAAACACAACTAAGATCAAAAAAAGAAATAAAATGTGTTCCAAACACAATGTTTTAATTAGTTTATTCTGTGCATTTGCTTTTATCTGGTGTATATATCATGGATCCCCACCCTTTAATTAAAACAACTGGCTGCCTATACGACAGCAGAGACAAATGCTTAACTTTCTCCTTTGTAGCTACAAGCAAACGCAATTTACTACAGCTCTCATAAGAGTTTTTAAAATAAACGTGGACGCCTTGAAAGCTATCGGGGAATGGGCGAAGGTAGCGGGAAATGGCTGTTTTCCTGGCTTTGAAAACTTGAGAGGATGTAAAGTCCCGCGGCCAGCCCTGCCCGCACCCTGCCCGCACCCTGCCCGCAGCGCTCAGCCGCCAGCGGGCTAGTAGGCCTGCCGAGGGGAAAACGCAACGAGGGCAAACAGCTGCCTTCATCTGGGAGCCACAATCGAAGGGCTCTGATGGGCTTTCCGTTTGCTTGGTTGCTTTTTGGATTTGTTTTGGTTTGTCTCTTTTTCTCCTTTTTTCTTTTAAAGAAAAAAATTTTGTTTAAATTTTTTTAATTTGGGTTGGTTTGGGTTTTTTTGGGTTTTTTGGGTTTTGTTTTTTTTTTGTTTGTTTGTTTGGTTTTTTTTTTGGTGCAGTTCCCATCGAAGCCCAGGTTACCGCTAGCCCCGGCGCCGCCCGCTCCGGGACTGAGCACTCGAGGCATCTTTTCTATCGCGATCTCCCCCGCCACTGCCCGACAAGGTTCTCGTTACGGAACTGATCCTGAGGGATGGGGAATAAAAGTCCTTTCAAAAGCATCGACTCCTTCATCCCGTGGCAAGCACACCAT
>NW_010128777.1:0-4249 GCF_000699245.1 Pterocles gutturalis | reverse complement strand
CCTCCCAGTGCCACCCCAGTGCTCCCCGTCAGCTTGACAGGCGAGATGCCGGGCCTGGCGGGACCAATCCTTTGCTGTGACATCATCTCTAAGTAAGCATCTCTGCTCTGAAGCACGTTTTCTCTGGGTTCCTAAGCACACACTGAGCCTGGGCTGAGCAGACAGTTGCCCTTTGCTCTTTCAGTTGTTTCTTCCAATACTAGGGATGGCTGCTGTGTCACCATGAGACGAGGAAAAGTGAGAGGAGGCTTGGCAGGGTAGCAAAGGCAGAAAGAAACTCTTCCTGAAAAGCTCAAGAGCTCCTTATTAGAAGGAGCGTTTTTGAATTAGGTTACCAACACACCTTTTACTCCTCCTGCTGAGCCATGATTTCTTCCTACTATTGAGAGTCGGTATGGGTAAGAGAAGTCAGCTTTAGTTTTTGAGGAGTCATGATGTCATCTATAGTAGGAAAAAAAAAAATAAGACCAAGAAATGGAATAAATGCTGTCATGATTGACTCACGCTCCACAGACCTTTGCTTTTTTTTTTTTTTTTAAACCTGTCAAACCTCTGTTATTGTCATTTCACACTTGGTTTCAGTCTAGCTACAAAGGTGGAGATGGCAATTCGGCTCCTGTATTGATCCTGACACTGGAGAAAAAACGTTATCCTCCCAGGGACAGCGGTCAGAAGAGTTGCAGGTAGTGACTTTTGTATCTTCCTCTGGTAAAACAAACTCAGTTCACGGCACAGGGCCACTGCTGCGGGAATTGCAGACAGGCTGGAGTGCTGTGCAACACTACCCCCTTGTGATATCTCTTGTTACAACACTTTCTAAACCGCAGTTTTTCCAGACTGACCATTTTACCTGGAAGATTCCCTCTCTGAGCACAAATCCCACCATTAGACAGACACTTTCCTCAGTGGGAACTGGACAAAACTATTTGATACATACACATATACTTTGTTATTACAGAATTCCTCTTTTCTTGTGCCTATAAGCTTGTATACTTTTTATATGATTCTATATTTGCTGCTTCAGGAACTTGGACAAGACCACCTCTTCTCGCCCATGTTGCATTTCCTTTCTGAATGCAGAGTTCAGTGCAGAAATTGCAGACTTGCACGTACATCTTTGCTGTCATCTTGTATTTATTCGAGCTGCAAAGGACCAAAGCCAGGCTGCTTTAGCTGAATGAGAGCATCTTTGCCCACAAAGTTCATCAGTTCATGGCTGGGCTCTGAAGAAACCATAGCTCAGCTAGAGCACTCTTGGTCAGGGGGTGAGGGGATAGGACAGGGGGTAAAGGTTTTAAGCTGAAAGAGGGGAGATTTAGGTATTAGGAAGAAATGTTTTCCTGTGAGGGCAGTGAGGCAGTGGCCCAGGTTGCCCAGAGAAGCTGTGGATGCCCCATCCCTGGAGGGGTTCAAGGCCAGGCTGGATGAGGCTTTGGGCAACCTGGGCTGGTGGGAGGTGTCCCTGCCCATGGCAGGGGGTGGCACTGGATGGGCTTTAAGGTCCCTTCCAACCCAAACCATCCTGGGATTCTGTGATAGAGCAGCCAGTGCAGCGCTGGGGAGATGTAGTTCAAGCTCCTGCCCCAGTACAGGTTCACAAGTGCAGAAACCAAAGTACTGAAGCTGTGGACATTTAGTATTAGCCCTGCTTCAGCTGGCTTCACGAATCTGAAGAGCCTGCCAATTGCCTGCACACCCTCTCTTTATCCTTAAAGCATCACAAAGAAGATGAGGATATCAGCACAGGGATCTCTGCTCTCCATTGCAAGGTGCAGGCATGCCCTTACACCCAGCTGTTGTGCTGACCAGCCATCGACCGCGCTATCGCAAAGACATCCCTGAGCCCAAATGGGCAAACCCCCAGAAACAGGGATGCCCTCAGGGCCATAACGCTGACAAGGCCCATGAAAATCTTTTATGTGCCTACCTGAAAAATCAGATTAGAAAATGTCTCATTTATTTTTGACTGAGACAAGTGGAAAGGAAAAAGAGACATAATTTTACTATTGATTTGCTGCTGAGCTCAGAGTTCAAGTTACTTGCTGGGTAACTTTTTTAAAGAATCATTGTTGGTAAGTGAAGAACAATGGAGAAGGAATTTTAGTTGGAAGGAATTCTACTTCCATGTCAAATGCTTATGTCAAACTACTTCCCCTTCTTTGAGAGAAAAAAAAAATAAATGCTTCTTTGTTAAGCATTGACCTGCTCCTACTGTTTATTGTCCAGATTAAGTACATCTCAATATTCTGTCTCCAACATCCTTCTTTCTGGTGCAGCTGGGATGTCACCTTTATTCTGACAGGGAACACAGGATGTTTAGGTGTTCATTTTCCACCAAGGTTTCCTTGAGTTCAGATGTAATGTAGAGCAACTGTGAAGCTAAATCAATATGTAGGTACTTTCCTTAAATACTTAAGAGAAAAAGAGGAACAGCTCCCTTTCTTTTCATAGATGATAAATACGCAGAAGAGTTTCCTAAGTGTGTGCTATTTTCTTAAGAAATAAATTATCCATAGAAACCCCCAACGTCACAGGGTTACTGAACAAAGAACTAGAAACAATGAGGCTTGTGTTCAAGCCCATCTCTACCTCAGAAAGTGTGGTTCGCAACAGTGTGAGGGTGCTCAGGGCTGCTGGAGGTTAAAAAAACAGTGAGAGGAAACCTAAGGAATAAAATGCACCTAAAGCTATTTTTTTAAAAAAGGTGCCACTTCTGCTACAGAACATCCATTTAAAAAGTAGCTGTTGGCATAATAAAGGCAAGAAATAAAACAACCAAGAAGCACAGTAGGCACCCACACTAAGAACATCTCAACAGTGATCGTTAAGATCAACATCAGAACTAGGACCTTCTGAGTTTGGAAATGGTTCAACAGGTATTGGAATAAAAATTGTTACCAGTGTGTTGGACAACACACAAGAGAGGCTTTTTTCCATGGTACCTGTAACCTCGTTGCAGGTAACACAGTGTTTTCATGATAAATTAGATCATCTCCACCCTCTCTAACAATGTTTGCTGGCTCTGGATCATCTTCTTAACGTAGACATCATCCAAATATGTGGCTCAGACACTTCCAGTCACACTGCTTGTAACATGGCAAATGAGAAATGAATTTGGGCCATCCCTGCGCTGACAAGTCATTTGTTTGCTCTTTCTGTTTAAACTACCCGAGGACAGTGAACTTCACAGCACTGCTGGTGTGCCAGAGCAGTGCCGATCAGGACCAGAAATGTCCTTTGGTGCCTGAGAACACTCACAAAACCCCATTAAACCCTGGAATAAAATTATGTGTGTGAACACCTGTGTAGACAGACGTGTCTGAAAACTGATCTGCAGAGCAACTGGAAGATACATAAAGCCAACATGAATAGAGATCATATGCATTAAACTTTCTGAATGGAGTCTTGGAAAAGAAATCTAAAGGGATACAGAGACCCATTTCATTATCAAAAAATTATTTCTGTCATTAATGACTTTGAATACAAGCCTTACAATTAATTCACTCTCAGATAGGTATTTTACTCTTTTTATACTTTACTTTCGAACTCAGTAATTCATAAATGAAAGCCTGTAAGCCCACAGACTATTTTCTTCCTAATTAAAGAACCCTGTTAGGACACGTTAAAAAGTTGACGTATTTTCCTTTTAAGTCCAGACCTGTCCCTTCCTTGAAAAATAACTGTAGCAAATGAAAATGAGCAAGTCTCACAACAGCCCTGCAAAGCTTTCATGTGAGAAAAGGAAGAACCACTATTTCTCTCTGTTTTGAGGGGCTGTGTGTGTGTTTTAATAGAATCCTCACATCTGAAGGACTTGTTTTTATCTAGCAGTGTGTTTTTAAAACAGGGATTTTTAAATGCACAACAGCAGTGGAGAAACTGGATTCTTTCTGAAACTTCTTGAAGCTTTGCTGAGTTTCCACCGTAATCAGTCGCACAATGCAGTCCATCCGAGGCCTGCCTTTGGCTATCCAGACGAGGAAGAGCAACACCTCCCGTGCTCCCCTCTGGTCTGCAACCGAGTGTCACCACAGCACTGCTGGCGCTTGTCCCCAGGCTCAACACCGCTGCCAGCGTCCTTGTGGGCAGCGCCTGTGCCCAGTCAGCTTTGTGCAAACCAAACAAAGCACTAACACTACCGTGAGCATCTCCTGGGGTGCGAAGGAGCCAGAACAGAGCCACGTTTGGGGGCAGCGGTGCTGCCTCCAGAGGATCCACAGGCGAGGGGACACCGGCCGGACACCGGCCT
>NW_010128776.1:21516-21852 GCF_000699245.1 Pterocles gutturalis | reverse complement strand
GGGCACATCAGTGTGACTCAGCCGCCTCCCTCCGCCTCCATCCAACACACCCTGTTGCCTTGTTTCTTATTTTTCTTTTTGCTGGCCCAGCCCAGCTGCGTCGCATGGCTTTGTTTCTTATTTTTCTTTATTTTTTTTCTTCTGTCCCAGCCCAGCTGCACTGAGTGGCTTTTCCTCTCCCCGTTGGATGCGCTCACGTGAAGGAGATGGGTTTGGAGGGAAGGGGAAAGGAAAAGGCAGGGCTGTCGGCAGCGCGGGGGCTGAGGAGGGCCGGGTGTCGCCCTGCCCGGGCAGCAATAGCTGGAAGGAAAGGGAGGGGGGCAAACCCCGAGGGGA
>NW_010128776.1:19125-21457 GCF_000699245.1 Pterocles gutturalis | reverse complement strand
ACTCGGGTGGGGTGGGGTGTGGCTGCTGCTTCCTCCCTCCTCTGCCTCCTGGAAAGCAGGTTAAAAAAATTAATGTAAGGAAGATGAGCCTAAAGCTCAAAACTTTTTTTTTTTTGTAAGTTTGGCAGAAAAGCATCTTGTAGCTGATGAAAAAGTTGAGGTCATCCCCCCAGGGACCCCGTGCAGAAGGAGCTGAGCTGAGCAATGCATGGACTGCTCTCACCAACAGCTTTGCAGTTTGTGCCGTCCAGAACCGGGCACTTTTTGAGGCTGGTTCTTGAGTTACACCCAGAAAATGTTTGTCTTCATCTGTCCTCTTTCTGGCTGCCTGGGAGGGACTTTGGTGTGCCCTGGGAGTGAGGGCAGTGACAGGAGAGGAACCCCAAGGAAAAAAAAAAAAGTTTTCCTATTTGCTAATGAAGTTTATCACTTCAAGAAATTGAAAGAAAGAAGAAAAAATATTTAGAGCTGAAAGAAAAATTAGCCCAACTTGCTTTCCACTTCCCTGCTGTGAGTGTGGATGCTGCAAGCATCCCTTCTGCGGTACCTCTAACCGGGTAGAGTGCGGGCTTTTCATTCCTATTTCTTTTTTTCCTCTTTTTTTTTTTCATTTATTTGCAAATTCAGAATTCTGGTGGAAAGCATTGCTTTTGGGAGCCCCAGCTGTGCCTTTCTGGGATGATGCAGGGTTTTTTTTGCAGAGCGTGCCCCTGGGTTTGGGTGCAGCTCCCATCTCTCTGCAAGAAGCTGCTCCAGATTTTTGCAGGGAGCTCGGCGGGAGTTATGGATGCATCGGGAGGCAGCTGGGAAGCATTGCTGGAGCTTTATTCCTCCTGTCATCAAAGCTGGCTGAACGCAGTATAAACAAGGGAGTTATCTCTCGCGAGCATTGTTCAATAGGAGCCTCATCATGCAGCCATCTATAAACACCCAGCCAGGGGGAAGGCAGAGATAAACCCCATCCCTGCGAGCCAGCCCCCTGTTTGGGGTGGGTTTGTTTCCCAAGTTCAGCCCAAAGTCACGCTGAAGGTAGCACGGAGCAGCCGGCGGTGCTTCGCTCCCCAGAGCCTGGATGCTGGGAGGGCTCCGGGTTTAAACTCCAAAGGTTTGCATCCCGAGTTCAGCAAATCCGCTGGAATAACCATCCCCTTTGTTCCTCGCGTCAAAATCCCTGAAATTGTTGTTTTCCTGCTGGCTGCACCCACTCCCGTGGGAAGGATCACACCAGCGAGCAATGGGCTGCAGAGATTTTTGCCCAGTGGGCAGTAAAAGGCTGTTCCTGCCCAGGGCAGAATAGGTCAATAAATGCGTGAATGTTCCCCTGGCATCTCCGTCCCTGCAGTCGCGCGATGCTTCCGCATGCTTCTTGACAGCCCCAAAGTTCCCAGCCCCTTGGGTTGTGGGGAGATGCTCTGAAACCTTCCCCCAGCCTTGCCCTTCAACCCCTGCCCCCCCCCAAAAAAAAAAGAAAAAAACAACCAAAGCCAAAAACAAACCCACAAAAAACACAAAAACCCCAAAAAAACCAAACAGACAAAAAAACCCTGCAAAAAAACCCATAAAAAAACAGAACCAAACTAAAAAATATTACCAAATGCTCTGGGCATGACCCTGGGCCATGGTTTTGGGGAGAAGCTGGGCTGTGACTCCCGGGGGTCCTGGTGGCCACCCAGGGAGGGATTGTGCAGGATCGGAGCCTTGCACGTGCACCCTGCAGTGTTTTGGGGGCTGGTGTGACTGCAGGAGCCCTGGAGAGTTTCTGTTCTGGGGGAAAAAGGGTTTGCCTGTCACCCGAGGGGTTTTTAAGCCACGTGCAGGCTCTCCACGGGCGTTTTGACAGCGGTGTTCAGGGTCAATGGGTTGGAAACCCTCACATCAAACAGGAGGGAAGCAGCAGCTTGGGGCTGGTACGAGCTGCTGTTGGCCTTAGTGCTGATGACACGGGTTGGGGCGGGGGGGGAACCCCAACACCAAAAAACCCCTTTTTGCACAGGAAATGAACACACTGAGTCACACCCCTGCCAACAGCTTGGGAGATGTGCTGCGACCTCCTGGGATACCCAGAGCAACTGCAACAGGGTTCTCATCTGCCACATACTCGAGTTGGTCCAAGTTTTCTTTCCTTTGGTGTTGGGTTTTTGGTTGGGTTTTTTTTGCAATTTAACTTTTTCCCTTTTCCACCTCATAATGGGGCTGCTCGGCATTTCCAGGCAGGAGCTGCAGAGCCCCGTGCGGCATCGCCGGCTGCCAGAAGGTCAGAGCCCCGTGGCCGCCCCATTGCTGCGATGCCAGCGGCGGGATCCTGGGGCCATTCCTCACGTTTAAACAGGTT
>NW_010128776.1:18782-19114 GCF_000699245.1 Pterocles gutturalis | reverse complement strand
AGGTTGGAGGAGAAATGGCTCCAGAGCCAGGCTGCCTCCCCATCCCCACGTCCCCCAAGCTGCAGAACTGGTGATGGGCTCGGAAAAAACAGCATCCCAAGAGCTGGAGCATCTCCTGCCAGGCTTCTGCTGCAGGGCAAGCCAGCAGCTGGGAAAGCAGGGTGTTTGGGGATGGAAAAGGAAAAAAAAAACAAACCTCAAAACTAAAAAAAATTTTAAAACAATAATTAAAAAAACCCAAAAAGCATCCAAAAACAAACAAACAAACAAACAAAACTCCAAAGCACCCCAAACAAACAAACAAAAAAACACCAACAAAAAAAGCATCTCAA
>NW_010128776.1:18057-18731 GCF_000699245.1 Pterocles gutturalis | reverse complement strand
AGCCAGGTTGTATTTTCTTGCTTTGGCTCCAGGCAGGAGCAAATCCCAGCTCACTGAAGGGCTGCTGGGATCCTCCCGGGCGGATGCGGGTACAAGCTGCCCCTTGCTCAGCGCCGGTGCTGGGTTGGGGGCGAATGAAGCCCAGGGCGTGACCCAGGGGGCTGGGGCTGAGCGGGGAGCTGGTGTGCTTAAAGGCATTTCTGGGGCACCGAAATACGTCAGTAAATTTTACAGTGATTCAATAAATATCTGTAAATCTTGTAATAGCTGTCAAAGCAGAATGGATCCCATCCCGAGGTGACCGCGGCAGGTTTTTAGGTGACCGCGGCAGGGGCACAAACTTCTCCTCTCTCTGGGTCCGTCTCCATCCGATGCAGCTTGCAGGTGGGTGATGACCCGTCTGCAGGATTAATTAGTCTGGGAAAGCAATTAATAATTAGCTGTCGTAGCACAGGAGGGTTAAATGAGTAAAAGGGCACTTGCTTGAATGAAAATGAATAAAAACCCCCTGCGTGCCCCAAACCGAGGCACAGGCTGGCAGCGTTGGGGTAGCAGGTCCCTGGCACTAAGCCCGCCTTAATTTACTGGGGCTGCCAGGATCTGCTTTAAACCACCTCCCAGGGTCTCCTCGGAAGCGCGGCTTTGGAAAGCCAGGGTCACGCTGCCTTGGGGTT
>NW_010128776.1:17643-17995 GCF_000699245.1 Pterocles gutturalis | reverse complement strand
GCGCAGTGGCAGCAGGGGGGCTGCCCCCCCCCAAAGCCAGGATTTTTCAGGAAAGCGAGGCGCTCTGCAGCACAATGCATTATTTCCTCCAGGGAGGGACCCCGCAATACAGGAAAACATCAGCAGTTTTCTGCAGCCATCGCTCAGGCAGTGCGTCCGCCTCCCCGCTCGCTGTGTGCCCCGCCCCGTACACAGGGCTGGGGGGCTGCACCCCACGGGCACCCAGGCGTGTCGGGGCAGGAGGGAGGATGCTACAAGGGGGTTTTATTTGGCATTGCTGTAACCATGCATATTTAAAAAAAAATAAATAAGCAAGAGTAGTGCAACTCTTTTTTTTTTTTTTTTGAAGCTT
>NW_010128776.1:16894-17595 GCF_000699245.1 Pterocles gutturalis | reverse complement strand
CAACTCTTTAATAATAATTCGATTTTTTTTTTTTTTTTTGCTTTATTTGAGCTGCTGTTTGTGATCTTGTAGCATACCTGCTGAGCATCCCATGCAAGTGTGCCGGTACCCGGGGCATCCAAGGGCGGGATGCTGAAGGCAGCCGTGTTGATAATTATGAACTTCTGGGATAAGAACTTCATAAATAAAAGATGGGGATGCGGGGATTGTTGGTAACGTGGGCTATAAAGATAAGAGCTGGAAAGGTTGTGCAAAGCCCAGCCGGAGGACGTGCACCCTTCGTCCGGCGTCGGCGGTCCTCCCTCCTTATCGCCATGCAGCAGGACCTACGCCGCTGCCAGGGGATGTGCTGGGTTTGGGGGAATGAGCTGAAACGTGAAGGGGAAAAAAAAGTTAATAAAGTAAATAAAAAGTGAATAGGCAGTTGTCTGGTGCTGCCCAGAAGCGCTGGGCTTTTTTTTTCGGCCGGAGGAAAACCCCCCCTTCGCTTTTTTTTTTTCTTCCCGCCCCCCCGAGACTGAACTGCCAAAAGCAGCGAAGAAAATGCTTACTCGGGGCTTTAAACAAAGGCACTTTATCTCTTTTACTGCACTATTTATTTGTGTCCCCGTGGGCAGGCTCCTCCCCTGTGCTACGATAAACATGTGTCTTACGGGCATCCGCCGCGGGTTCCCTTACGGCGGGGACGGACGGCTGATTAA
>NW_010128776.1:0-16843 GCF_000699245.1 Pterocles gutturalis | reverse complement strand
GGCACCGGGTGGAAAATGTCAACAGCGACAAGGAAGATGGATTGGGCTCCGGGCTCTGTCTCCCGAGGCGCCACGGTGCCGTTATCGTGTCCAAATCACTGGCTCATCTTCTTCGGAGGGCTCGGATATTCACAGGACGGGGAGGTGTCCCATCGCGGCTTTGGGAAGGGGAAACCGCGGGGATCAGGGCTGTGACCAGAATTTTTGGGGCTTCATGGAGGCGGGATGCTCCCACTTTCCAAATCTCAATATTTTCCCATGTTTTGGTGATTCATCAACAGGTCAAAGCTGTGTGTGTGTGCCTTGAAATGAAACCACTTTCATTTCCACCTGGTTCCATAATTTTTTTCTTCCCACCTAATTTTTACAATTTGGTTGAGATGCGTAAGAAAACTCGTAGATGTTCCAGGCGTGCCCCCTCCTGCGGTATCTGCCCTGGTTTTCATCTTTCCCAGGAGCTGGGCTTGGCTGGGGATGCTTTCTCAGCACCCCCGTGGATTTTGGTGCAGGACAGCGTGGCTGGGGGACAGGCGAGCATCCCATCCCGCAGGGTGGGGTGGGACGAGCCCCGCAGATAAGCATCTGGATCCTGCAATTGTTATCCTGAAAGGAGCAGCGGGAGGAGAGAGGTGGGGAGAGGAACAAGGGACGCTCCTGGGCTGGGGGGTTTGCAGAGGGTGGGGGTGTTTGCAAAGGGCTGCGAGACCTTGGGGGGTGCAAAAAGGAAAAAAATCGCAGCTGTGGCTCGTCCCTCCCGGACACCTGCACGCCCTGGCCCCGTCCAATCCCAGCTGGAGGCAAGAGCAGCCTTTCCACTGACCTCACTGGGAAACGTTCCCTCCGCTCTGTTTTTGCAGGAAGGAAAGGATTGGGGAATGAGAGGCTGGATGTGCAGGAGGATGTAAGGAAAAACGCGATGAACCTCTGCCTAAAGGCTTTGCCTGTCCCCCAAAGATTTCCCAACAAGCTGGCATCCCTTTCTTCTGCTGCTGAGATGCTATGGTGGCTCCTACTGAGATGGGGGCTGTCCCCAAGCCAGGGGAGGTCGGGGCATCAGCCCCCAAAATTAAAAACTTTAAATTCTCTTTTTTCTCCCCTACAGCTGCCCTTTGAGACCAGGCGAAAGCGCTGTGCTGAGGCTGGGCTCCCCATTAACAAAGCTGATTCATTTCTCCGTGAAACAGCTCTTTTGGGGCAGTTTGGCGTGGTTTTCAGAGAAATGACGGGGAAAGCCCGGTCCGGCGGCTCTGCCTAGCGATATCGCGACACGTGGGCGTTCACGACAGTGGGCAGAAGCAGCAGCTTCGGGATTGTCCTTGGGGAGGTGCGTTTGTGCCGGTGGGGATGCAGGTTGCGCCTGTAAATCCAGCAATTCCGAAAATAAAGGGAATATTTCCATATTACAGAGAAGCCTGCGGTCCAGCTTGTGGCTGTAGGAATGTGCAGTGCTGGCGCCGTCCTCCTCCTCTCCCCTTGGAGCTCTTTCCTGCCCTAGTTCTCAAGCTTTCCTTGTTTATTTATGATTTTTGCTGTTAACGGAGGGCACCGAGAGCAGCTAAGCCGTGGGGTGACAGCGTAACCGTGCTCCTGGGGACATCCCATGCCACCCAAGCAGCGGCGTGGCTCCCAGAGCCCATCCAAACCACACCATTCCCTTCTGGGCGATGGGGAACATCGCCTGCTGAAATCACAACCCCTTTGTGATACGATCTGCGGGTCTTCTGAGAAAGGGAGGTTTTAATGCAAGACAGTTCTCCTTCATTGATCCTCGGCTAATTCCCCTCTTAGCTCCTCGGGGTGCATTCCTACAGCCCCCGCTTTACGTACGAAAGCTGCAAACCACGAGGCTGCAGCCCCAATCTCGGCTGCGATCTCGTGTCCCGAAGTTCGCAGGATTTGGGACTGACCCCCCGTGTAACTCAGGCTATAAATTCCACCCAGCGGTTTTTGGCGCCGAGCGAGGATAACACGCTTTTGAACCCTCACCTCGCTTTACAAAGGCATTTGGTCTTGATTAAAACGCTGTCAAGGTGGAGAATCCACCCCATCCCCAGCGATCTGTCTCGGGGTCCATCAGCTGCAGCCCCAGTAAGGGGGAGAGGAGGAATCATTCCATGGAAACTAAGTGGAGAGCATCCTCAAAATGATTTTTTTTTCTCTGTTGATGCACTGGGTTGTTATCCCTCCCTCCCGCGCAGCCTGGCTGGGATATTCTCCATTTTTCTGGGATGCTGAGGGTCTGTGCAACTGAACAGACTGTGCACAAAGGACGGGAGCAGCGCCCAGGGCTCCCTGTGCCAACGGGGAGCGAGCCAGGCCCCCCCGGCCCCGTGAGAACAGCCGCTCTGGTATGAACCGGGAGCTGCTGAGATCACGACGGAAAAATCCATGTTGTGGTCCTCGCTCTGTTGCCATGGCAATGGGATCCTGGGTTGCATCAGCAGAGCCTGATGGGGCCATCTGCAGCTCCCCGCCCGTCTTCTCCAGCCCCACACCCCCCGGGGCAGGGGGCAGCTCGGGTAAATGATGGGTTAATGACCCCCCCCACCTCCTCATCCTCCCTGCCTCTGCTTCTCTGTTGGCATCCTCGTTGCCCACCCTCGCTAGCCCCAACCTAAGGAAAGGATGGATTTAGTGCCCCCCAAAAAGACGGGGAGCAGCAGGCGACGGGAGGCACCTGCTCCACTCTGGGTGGCTCTCGCTGTCCCTTTCTCTAACACAAGATATCCCAACGTCATGCTGGAAAAATGAAGTTATTTTTGGATATCTGCGCAAACAGCTTAAAACTGGCGAAGGGGATGGAAAAAATCATGAAATGAGGATGTGCTCCAGGATCCAAGCATCCCAAATATCTCCAGGAGGAATGTCTGAGGAGCTGCAGCAGCCCCTGATGCTGGGCGCAGGGGGGATGTGCCGGTGGGTGGGGAACATCGGCAAGTTCCAATCTTTCCATATTTTTACAAAATCTGGATAAGCAGCAGCGTCGTCTGTACATGTGGGGCTCTGGGCGGGCAGCCTGGTTCCAGGAGAGCAGGTTTCATCCCGACATCACGATAGTCCCCAGGGATTTGTGTCTTTGCACCTCTGCTGTGTTTTTGGGGCAGGCAAGGTGGTTCCCCAAAAAACGCAGCCCCAGAAGCGCCTGGGGATGTGATGCGCCAGCGGCTCCATGTTTTGGAGGTGGAAACTCCACCCCAGCCAGCGCAGCCCTGCCAAAATAAACAGGCGGCTGCAGTGCCAAGGAAAAGGGGATTCCCAGGCTCGCCTGCTGGTGCTGCTGTGGAGGGTCCTCTGGGAGGGGGTCCCCGCTTGCAGGACCCCCCCGAGCCCCCCTGGATGAGCACAGTGCGTTGGGTGAGATGCACCAGCTGGGGACAGCACTTCCCCAGTGTGCAGCAGGAGCGTTTCGGAGGCAAGCTCCAAGGGTTTGGGTTTTTTTGGGCTCTTTCCAAGGGTTTTGCAGGTGCAAGGCTCGCAGAAGGCGTGGAGATCTTCCAGCCTCTCGGTTTTGTCTTTCCGGTTGGCGTTTCCCAGCGAAATAACCCCAGTGACTTTTTCAGCCTCTTTTAGAAAGTTGAGAGCAGGGGAGCGGAGCATGCCAAGCCATCTTCCTCCGCTCCATCCCTGCCGGACAGCCGGACACCAGCTGCTCGGCACCACGCTGCGGGTGCGCCGTCCTTTAGCTGGAAGGACAAGGTTCCTGCTCCATGCAGAAACAAAGATGGGATGTTCCTTCCCACGCACTGACATTTTCTAAAGGAACAAAAATTCCCACCCTGATCCTCGTGGATCAACCTGGGCAGTGACGGGTGACTCCGTGCACCTTGTCCTGCTGGGGCGGGTCTCTCCAGGGCTGGGAAATGCAGGAAATGGTGGTGCAGCCCAGCCGCTGGCATTTACCGACGTGAGATTTCTGGGCTTACAGAGGGCTGTTTGCTCCCATCTCAGCTCTAGGTGTGTGTCTTGAACTCCCAACCCCTTGCTCCGGAGAGCAAAGTGCTGTTTGCAAAGCTGCGCTCACATGGATCCGCTCATAAATTTTTCCTTAACCTCTGCTGATGAGCACGTCGGTTCCCTTGGGAAGCTTTACCCGTCCCGTTGTGCATCCACTGTGTGCGTGCATCGACCCTGTGCGTGCCACCACAGTGACAATGGCCAGCGCAGAGCCAGGGTACGTGGGGACAATATTTTGTGGTCCCTAAGGAAGCTGATGTCTCATCCTCGCTGGCAGCGAGCAGTTAGAAGTCGAGATGCGGTCAGCTCTCCGGGGCTGGGAACAAACGCAGAAGGAATCCGGGTGGATGGTCGTTCCTGGTGGCTTTCTGATTTTCATCCGTTTTACTGCGCCACCAGCAAGCTGTGCCCTCGGAAGTCTCTTGCTGAGCTGCAATAACTCACGAGATTAGCTTAAAAAAAAGTCGTCCTGGATCTTTTTCACTTCCTTTTGGCTTCTGAGCCTTGCTGAGGTATTTAGGTTTCTGCCAGATTTTTCTCTGATGCTTTGATCCAGCCTGGTTTTCCTTTTTTTTTTTTTTTTTTTTAAACAAGTATGGGGTTTTTCATGTGTCTGAGAAGTAGGGCTTAAAAATACAGCCCCGTTGTGTTTTGGGATGTTCTTTAACCACTCAAAGCAAGCCTGGGCTTGGCATGGGTGCATCCCAGCAGTCCCACCTCTGCACCATCCCTGTGCCTCCAGCCACAGCTCAGGGACCACGGAGCAGTGACAGCAGAGGTGTTTGGCTATTGACCTACCCACATGATCGGAAAAAACAGGGAGTGGGGTCAGCACGGCACCCTGTGCTTCGCTTGCAGTCTGCCTTGGGGTGGGGAGGGGGCTGCGTGCGTCTCCTGAGGAGGGAGAGGAAAGGCGGGACGCTCGGGACAGCATCCTGCGCGGGAGCGGGGACGTGGCCGGACCTGCTGGGTGGTGCAGGAAGGTTGGCACACACGGCCAGCGCGCCCTGCCCTTCCTCCCGCCCCCATATCTTGCACAACGCCCTCATCCTCCTTGCCAGGGTCCCCCAAAACTGGGGGCAAGCGGCTGACCTCGGGGACAAGCCCCCAGTAAAACAGCGGTGGGCTTCAGAAGGGAAAAACCTTCAGCTGATTATTTTTTCTTACACTTTCCACCAGCAGCAATCTCAAGAGACCTGCTGCAGAGCAGCCAGGAATGGTAAAATACACAAAAAAAGGCTTTGCCTCGTGGTGTTTCCCCACTCCTGCCAGGCTCCCAGCCCCAGGAACCCACGTCTCATCCCGGGAATCCTGCAGCAGCCCGATGAGACCATGCAAGGGCTGGAGCTGAGGCGCTGCCCTCCATCAGAGCTGGAAATCGCTCCTGGCAACGGAGCAGCAGTGGCACTGCTGTCACCTCCCTTGTCTTTCCGTAGCACGCAAGTCAGCCAGGACCCGCCTTTGAAATGCTGCAACTCCATGTAACGCATTATTGTGAGCGGCGACAGCCTGTGATCGCTCCAGAGGCGCAGAAAGCCCTTGTGCTGCAGTGCTCGGCTGCTGGGGGGGAGATGACTCAGTTTCCTCTCCCAGAATGGTTTTCAAAGGCTCAGCTCCCTCGGCTGTGCCGTGACGATGTTCACCGCAGCTCGGGCTGGGGATGCTCAGGATGGGGATGCTCGCCATGGCTTGGGGATGCTCAGTATGGGGATGCTTGGGGTGGGGATGCTCGGGGTGGGATGCTCAGGATGGGATGCTTAGGATGGGGATGCTCGCCATGGCTCAGGATGGGATGCTCGGGACAGGGGTACTTGGGATGGGGATGCTTGGGGTGGGATGTTCAGGATGGGGGTGCTCACCATGGCTGGGTACAGGGATGCTCAGTACAGGGATGCTCAGGGTGGGAAGGCTCACCATGGCTCAGGATGGGGAGCTCGGGACAGGGATGCTCGGGATGGGGATGCTTGCTGTGGCTGAGGATGGGATGCTCAGGACGGGAATGTTCGGGACAGGGATGCTCAGGGCAGGGATGCTCAGGGCAGGGATGTTTGGGACAGGGATGCTCACTGCGGCTGAGGATGGGATGCTCAGGACAGGAATGCTCCATAAGGGGATGCTCACTGCAGCTCAGGACAGGGATGCTCGGGATGGGGATGCTCAGGGCAGGGATGCTCGCCGTGGCTCAGGTGCTGTGCATGCCCAGGAGTAGCTCTCCTTGCAAAACCCTGGTGGGCTGAAAGAGGAATTTTGGGATGCTCTGCTGGCATAAATAGCATTCTGAAAGTCTGTTGCCGGGCTGTGTGTGCAAGAGCAGTTGGGATGCTCTGGCTCATCCATAATCAATCTAATTACCCTCGCAGCAGGCACCTGGCACTGATGAGTGCTTTGCAACCACGACCTAATAAATCTTCATAATACTCAGCGCGGTAGGTGAAAATTTTCTTCCTCTGCCTAAAAGCGTGCTGCTTAGCACTCTTGGAGAGCCTGCTGAAACGGGAGCAGCACAGCTCCGGGAGAGGTGCGTCGCTTGTGGTGCCGGGCACGTCTCCGTTTCCATGTCGCTTGGGTGAGGACCCAGTCTCTCTGCCAGTGGGATTCCTTTCCAAAAAAAAAAAAAGAAATTCCCAAGTTTTGTTGTAAGTAGATGTCCTTTGTCAGGCCTGTGTTCGGCAAGCCGGTATAAACCATCGTTTTCCCCTCCGGTGGTTTCATTACGCTGCCCAGCTTCTGCAGGCGCTGCTAATTTCAGCTGATTTATACAGATTCTTCACGTGATTTTTACAGCTTTCGAACCACGAGATAATCGCACTCTCCAGGACTCTGCAGCAATCAAAAACACATTTTTATAAAGGGACATGACTGCTAACAGAGCCTACGGTTAATGTCAGGCCACTCGATCGCTGATGTGAGCATGAAGAATGGAGAGGAGCGCTAGAAAGATGATGCGCCCACTCGTATTTAACCAGAAACCCCCGTGTTTGCCCCATTTCTGAGAGTACTCAGAAATACATCGAGCCGAGGCGGAGGGGGCAGGAATAACAAGACTCCGGCCATGCAGGGCACAGTGGGTCATTTTCCAATTAAGCAGAGCAGGTAATAAATTAACAGCTGTTAGGTACGGGATGGGGAGCTGCCTGGCTGCGGCCACAGTATCTGTAATCGTTCCACAGTGCTTCCTTCCCCTCTTCTCCCTGGGTTTGCCTTCCAAATTCTGTCCGCAGCGTCTAGCCGACCGTACCTAGAGGTCCTTGTTGTGGAGGAATTCGAGTAGAGCTGGGTCTGTATTTGTTTCTACTTTTTTTTCTGCAAAATTTGGCACCTGCAGAGCCGCCTCCAGCGCGCGGGAGCATCGCTCGCCTTGCAAGCAGGGGAAGCCGAGCTGCGCCACGTGCACGCTGCACGGTTCCTCCTTCGGGTGCAAAAAGTTTTAGGCTTGGGTTACAATTCCTGCGAGACCGTGTTTGCAGCAAGGCTGTTTCCTTATTTCTCTGCATTACGAGTTTATAATCGTACACAGAGTAATGAAATGAGAACACCAAAGCCCATCGGTGCACGATGTTCTGGGATTTTAATTAAGGGGAAGCAAAAGTTTGTAAACTCAAACTCCACCCAAAGGAATATTTTTTACTTTCTCCACTTTGGCATTTCTACAGCTCTTGAATTTGTGCGTTTCTGGCTCTTTACAATCATTAAATATCCCGAAGTCAAAGCAGATGCTTTCAACCAAGAGCTCACAGTCCAAACAAAAGTCATTTGCTGCTGCACTGAAGGGTGTGCGGCCCCTTACCAGCCCTATCACTATTTTAGGAATATTATTTTTTTTTAAATGGTAGCTGGGGAAACATTATTTTTTTTTTAAATACCAGTTATTTGTCTGTAAATGTTTCTGTATATTTATTCTGTACATTTGAGGAGCACGGTGGCCATTGCTCTGCAGCAGGTCTCAGCCCAGCTTACGCTTGGTGCCGCTCCCAGCAACTAAAACCGTCCCCAAGGTTTAGTACCACGGAATTATTTGAACCAAGCACAAAGCTGGGAAATTATTGCGACCCTGGTGAAATCTCTGTGACTCTCCTCCTCCTTCAGACGGAGTTTGTAAAGCCCCTCTCCTCCAACATGGAGCTATGAACGGGGACCCTGCCCGCAAGGGCCCCATGGAAATGCCCGTTGAGGTCTTCCCCTGTGGGCTGTCAGAGCCGAAGATTTTTAAGCCCGTAATGAGCATTTTAATCACGCTCAAGTCCCGTCCTTGGACCAAGGTGGGGAGCAGCCTGCGCCCATGGCATGGAACTCTCTGTCTCCCACGCAGGGGAGGCATGCCCAAGCCTCCTCACCCAGTTGTTGTTGTTGTTTGTTTTTTTTTTTTAAGCTTTTCTGGCAATTCAGGACAGATGACAATCTCAGCACTGCTCCAGATTTTATCATAATTAATATGTTCACCAAGAGCTCGTGCAGAAGGGAGATGTCCCTGCGGCCCTGCAGCTCCACCACAGCCGGAGCAAAGCAGCGGGTCTGCCCGCTCCTGCATCCCAGGAGAGCCGGACCCTGCTCCCCATCAAGCAAAACAGCGTTTTCATGTATTTCCTTTGCTGTTATTCCAGGAGCGAAATAATTAATTATTTCCCATCAAAACAAGGAGCCCCGGGGACTTGAGAGGGCAAAGGAGGGCTTCGGGGAAAAGCAAAACTCTCTGGGAGGGATCCAAAAATAACCAATTTGTTAGCTTCCAGCACAAAACTTCCCTCCTCCTCTGCTGCGTGTAATGACCGCGCTGGGAACAAATACTGGCGGTTGAAAGGGGATTAATTGGGTTTTTAACGAGCTTGAACATTCCACTTGTGCAGGATCTGAAGCTCGCTGCGGACTGCGCAGAGATCACGACGTCCCGTTGGCGTTTGCTGTTCACGGTGACGAGGTCAGATCCCGGCACGGCCCTTCTCCAGGCAGGACAGCCGAAAGGAGCATGCAAAGATGGAATAAAAATACAAAAGCAGATGAGAAAATTGCATTTTGGCTGATTCTGCACCCAGGAGAACTCAGTCAGGTTTTCACACTAGCAAAGCAGACTAAAAGCATCCTGTGCTTCCATTTCTACTAGCCTGTTATCTAATTATCCCTACAGGAAACGTAATTATTTAATTATTATTTAAATTTAAATTATTATTTAAGCAGTCTAAAAAAGTTTTCATGTCTCTTTTCGATACCTGGCAGATAATTATGTACCAAGAGCTCTTGGTACTGTCAGCGGAGATACTGCAAAGTACAAAACCTCTGGAGTCAGGCTGCGCAGATAATTTGGTAATTTGGTGAAAACAAAGCCAGAGGCTAGGAAGGCGTTGCTGTTGGGTGTCAGTGTGAACCACGGATTTTAGAGGCAGGCTGCGTTCCCGCTGCAGCGCTGGTAAAGACGACGAGCTTCAGGAGCAGCCGCTGCATCAAACAGCAATTTGTTGCCAAGAGTTCCCGCTGCCGCCTTTACAGTGCCGCTGCAATTTGCCACAAAATCATCTCTCTGGAGCAAGAAAGCCTGACAGCAAATTCTGATCACCAGTCGCAGCTGTGAGATGACAGATCTGATGCAAAGATACCTCCTGGCAATAAAAATTGGGGGTTTTGGGCTGCATGGTACCAGCGTGTGGCTGGCTGAAGGCCACCAGCCCGCCTGGTGCGGTTTGCCCTGAACCAGCTTCACCTCCCACTCGAGCAGGGTCACCCAGAGCCAGGTGCCAGCACCGTGTCCAGATGGATTTTGAGTATTTCCAAGGATGGAGGCTGCGCAGCCTCTCTGGGCATCCTGCTCCAGCATCTGACCATCCTCCCAGTTAAAAAACAAAAATGAGATTTTTTTCTCAGACCACCACCAGGATAAAGTGGCTGGAGCTCAGTGCCCACCAGCATGGATTCTGGAGTGGGGGGAAGGCGCGGATCATCAATGAAGGGTTTGATGGCGTGGCTTTCCTTACAGAGTACTGGCTAGCACAGCTTGCCCTTGACTTCTCCCTCTCTCTCTCTGCTGCAGCATCTCCTCCTCCTCTCTCCTCCTGCAGTGAACTTGCTTATTTATTAGTATTTCCAAGTACACTTATCGCGTTTCTTGGCTGGAACCCCAGAGCTCCACATGTGGCTACTTGTGCTGACTTTAACCCAGATTCCTGGCCGAAGGAAGAACGTGGTGCCGCAGGACCGGGGACTGTCCCCTCCCGTGGTAAGGACTGCTTCCCACCCAGTGTTTCAGACACCCACTGCCTGCTTTGGAGAGAGCTGCTCGAAACCCAGAGCAAGCCTCGGGTGACATTTCAGATGTGTTTCCAGTCGTTCAAGTTCATACCTGCCGCACCTCGGCAAGTCCTCGAGCACGCACTTTGTTTTCCAGACGCCCTGCGGATGTATTTGTGTATTTTCAGGTGGCTGTACCTTCCAGTCCATCCTCGCCTCCTCACGGGGGGGGCTCCAACACTTGGGCAATTTAAATTCATGCAAATAACTACATACATATAAATTCATGCAAACATGCCCCAACCAATGGAGCTCTACCCAAGGTGTTTCTTGTGATGGTTTGTTCCCCAAACCTGCTTCCAACTGGGGTAGGAAAGGGGTGTCTTTAGACCAGCATCCACACTGGAAAACCAAGACTCTGACCATCTATAAAACCTATTGGCTCCAGACGCAGCCTCCAGGAATGCTCCCCATGACCCAAACTGAGCAGCCGGGGTCCAACTTTCACGAACACACGTGCAATGACTAATCGCAAAGTTTCCAAAAATATTTTGCCAGGTGTTTATTGCTCCAGGCAGCTGCCTTCTGCGTGTTTACGCAGCGCAGGCCAAGGCTCCACGCCCAGTCTGGTGATTAAAAAGCACATTTTCTCATCATGGGCAGGGAACAAGCCATAGCAGCTGGAGGTCCAAATACGCCCCATGGCAAAAAGTTCAGAGCCAGACTGTAGCTCCCTGAAGACACTCAGGTCCAGGACACTTGGGTTCTGCCCCCCCAGACAGAGTGACCAGATGCAAACCTCAATTCTCATCTTTTTCCAAAGAATCTGGATTCCAAGATCATGATGGGGGCTCATCAATAAAGAAAATAATCAGTGTGAGGGGAAAAAAAATTACTGTAGACAGAGGTGTACATATTTAAAAAAAATGTAGAGGCTAATTCATGTGTCTAAAAGTCAAGGGGCTTCTCTAAGATGCAATGGAAGATTCATTGCAATACTGAATCATGGTCAGAGGCAAGGAAAGAGGCACAGTTGTCTTTTATCTTTTCTTATGGTAGGAAAAGCTTGGTGGAGGAAGAGCTGTGGGAAGGCACCTATAGGTCTTGGCTTGCCCCACCGCTGCCTGGTCCCGAGCAGTCGCCCAGCTTCTAGGGATCCACGTTGGTGCACGGCGGGGATTTAGATGCCCGATGTAGCCTGCAGGCAACAGGGATGCTTTCCTGCTCGTCTAGGTTTCCCAGGAGTGGTTCTGCACCGATTCCTGTGAGTTTGGGGTCTTGCAAGGCAACACTGTTGTCTGGGGATCAAGGGGAAACATGGTTAGTCATTGCAAAAGAGCCCTAGTCCCTTGTTTTTGGACTGACTCCTTTTCTTTAAAATCCCCATCAGTCGATAGCTGGGATCAGGTGGAGTTTGTCCGGTGACACCCTCATCAAACCGGCAGCTCTTTTAATAGAAGTCTTGGTCAAAACACCGGATGATAACATTAGCAGCACAAGGCTGGGGCTGTAAATCTGGCAAGAACTTGCTATTTTCTTGCCATTAAGAATAACTTTGGGTTTTTTTTGCTTTATTGCTTTTGGCTGGGAGCAAGGTGCTAATATTAATTTATTCTCTGTGATCCTCTGCAATCCATTTGGCCTTATGTAGGAGAGAAAAAAAAAATGCTTCTTTTCCCCCTCTGCTGATTGCATATATTTTTTAAATATATAACTAAACAGGAGGCAGCTTGTTTCCAAGAAGAGAACGCACTAGCATCCTGCAGATACTGACAGTGTGTGCTAGCCAGAGACTAAATATCATCCACCTGCTTTCCACATTCTTGACAGAGAAACAAGATCTTTATAACCTTTCACAAACCCCCCGCCTCAGCAAACTACTAGAATGTGAGTTTCACTGGAAACATGAAGAGTTACAGAGTTAAAAAAAGGTTTGCGTACAGAGGGAAAACTTCCCTGAGCTCTCCAGAACTGCATCAGACCTTCAGTATTTTCTGGGACGTGATAGAAAATCGTAGGTTTCCAAAGGCAATTGCTGGGTTTGATGCCTCTAGTTTAGCACGGGTTAAAATATTCTGCTTCTCTGCAGCAAGAAACAGAAGTTTACAATGTGCCAAGGGCTTAAATATGTGTAATAAACAAGAGCGGGTAACAAACGAGCTGTGCGGGAGATTTATTTGGTAACAAAGGGAAACCATCCGCTGATGCACCTCTTACATTTGGATTCCCATCAACCTAACAGGCCGCTGGTCAGGAGCGTGGTGTCAGGATTGCAGTGAATTAACTCAAAAGCACTCCCCTCCGAAGCCGGGGGAAGAGACCGTATCGCAAATGCCTGCATGCAGGAACGAGCTACACAGAAAAATTAGATGGGGAACGCGCTGCTCTGCATCAGCAGCTCACAGGAGAGAGCCAGAATAGCAGCTGCCCTCGTGCCAATTGGGTGATGCCGACCTGGCTCCAAGTTCATTTCCAAGAGATCTTCTCAAATTAGGGTCTTGCCCAGAGCCCCTGACCTTGGTGGGAGCCCTTCCAGGGACTTTTATAGGCTTTGGATGTGTCCCCCCATCAGTAACATGAAGTTAATATCAAGACTGTTGAAAAGAGCTTTTCCCACTGCTCCAACACTCCAGACCTCTATGCACAAAACCAGGGAGGCTTTTTTCTTCCTAAAGAAAAAACTGTTTACAGTTTTTGTTTACACCCCAAACCATTTACTGCATTGGTTAAAGTCAGCCCCACAGCAGGAACGCACACTAAACTACCCAATAGTCCCGTATCAGAAAAGTGACAAACCCTGTTTTCTGAGTGACAACTTCGCAAATAATTCTTTATCATCTTGGTACTCGACGAAGGCAGATGTGCAGGTCATCGGCTCTGTAAAGCCCCGAGTTCTGGTGGTGGAGCCAAGCCTCAGGTAGGAAGGGATCATGGTTTTAACCACCTGGTTGAACCGACTCATCCAGCATATGCTTGGAGAACATCACAGATCTTACACAATCTACGTAATTTCTACCCTTTACAATTTATACAATCTGCAATGTATACATGTGTAAAGCCAGGAGGGGCTGTCAGTCCATCTAGCCTGTTCTCATTTACCCCCAAGCATACGATGTTACCCTGTACCGAGTGCAGCTGTGGCTGTCCAAAGCTTTCTCTTGGGAAGGGTGCTTGAAATCACCTGGAGATGAAGAAGCCGCTGTTTCCTGCGGGTTTGCTCCAGTGGCCGTCCTCTCTCCCTTGAAACAAATGGCACCTTGCTGAGAATTCAATTTTGCTGCTCTTTAGTACTGCAGCATCTCCTTTTTAGGGGGAAAAAAAAAAGAACTTTTAGCAATTCATGTGTTTTTCAAGTGACACCAAGATCTTGGCATTTTTTGCCAGAATATATGTACCCCATGCTTCTGGAGACTTAACATATAGGCAGCATAAGGGGGAGTATCTATAGTATGTTTGATTTGTAGCAAAATCATATGCCAAAATGTATTATGCAGAATAGCATTAGAGGCTAACCAGTCCGTCCCCCTGACACACAGCCCAAGAGCCTGCTGTTTGTTTTTCATCAGCACTTTGTCTGGAATTTGCATTTTTAGACTATGCTGAAAGCTCTGTCTCTGTTTTGGGGACAACACTAAAGTCTGCTGAGTGGTGGCTTGGCTCCCATTCAGGAGAGCTTCAGCTTCATCAGCTCCAAACTTGGGAAAAATGCATTTCGAAGCCCTCTCCTCCTCAAAGGCTCTGCAGATGCGTGGTCAGATTCCTCCTGAGCAGCGGTCAGCTGAACAGCATGGGGGGATGAATCTGTCCACCAAGGAAACTATTCACTCGGCCTTTTTCTGTCCTTCCCAGAATATTTTCACTCCAAGCTCCTTAGCTATTTAACCCCTCTTTTTCCTTTCTCTCTGGCAAAGGGGAAGCACAGACTGGGCTCCTGCTGCGAGGCTGTCACGTAAGGAAATCTGCTCCTGCCCTGCATGGGTGTGACGCGCATTCCCTGCCTGCAAACCCGGTGATGCTACCAGCCAGCAGTGAAAAGCCAGCAGGAGCTGGTGCTGAAGCTTTAGGTTTAATTTCTCTGACCGCGAGTGAATTAAATTTGTTTCACCTTGCACGCGAGGAGGCTGAGGTTACGTCAGTGAGCGACTGGACACAGATTTCTGGATCCTGGAAAGGATGAGCTGGGCTGCAGCCTGGCTGCTGTTTCCAAAGTCTGCAGCATCCTCTGGCGGAGCCACAAGGAAAGGATGGCCATCCAGGGAGTGGTGGATGGCAGTTCCTCTTGCGTTGCTAGGGAAGGGTTTGGGGCCTCTAAAAATGTACCCCAGCTTCGCTCATCTGCAATGCAACCGGGAAGAGATAAAATTGAAAGCACCCCAACGGTGACCAGGGTTTATTAGCAGCCCAGCAACCAGCCTGGGATTTGGGGATTGCATTTCCATTCCTTGCTTTGCTGCAGAGGTCCCAGCTGACCTTGGGCAAGCCTCTGCAAATTTCTGACGGTTCATCACCACAGGAGCAGAACCTGTATCCAGTGTGGAGCAACCTGGCTGGCACAGCTGCTTCCCCGCTTCTCTCCTTTTCCTGATCTTAGTCATCACAATCAAAGCCCAAGGTGTTCCTTCGCTCCCAAAGGAAGCACTCAGATAAAATCTGGGTTCCCAGGCTGCGATTCTTTCCTGGACTTTGCTGTGTTTTGGCTTAAAGGGCAAATCAATCTGTTGCATCCTGCTTTATTACACCAGCCTATGTCTGGAGCACTTGCCTCATGCACAGGGCACCTCGGTTCAGCATCTTCCTCAGCCCAAGAGGATTCAGACACCTCTCTGCTGACTCCCAACCACTTCATCCCTCCTGTTGAAACTGTGCTGAAAAGAGTTAAATGATTCAGAGAGAGTGAATAAGACAACCTTCCTTCCCTCAACCTACCCAGTAATCGCGATACTCATCAAGGATGAGGGAGATGGGGCTCAATCTTCTGCTCCAGGAGCACCCAGGGCATTTGGAGAATCCTGTTCGCCTCCCCCAGCCTGAGAAATAAGACTGGTGGCAGAGAGTAATGTGAAATCCAGCCCAGAGTCACGCAGCGGCCGGCATGCCGAAGGAGCATTGAGAGAATCCCTCCTGGGCAGCTCCGCAAAGATTGACACACCGATACAACCCAGCGCAACAGCGCTGCCAACTTCTGCAGCAATTCACTCAATCCTTATGAAAGCAAGACTAAATTGGACAGGAGCCTGCACTTCATCTTCTCTCCCAACTCCTCTGGGTGAGAACTGTTGAGCAGACCAGGTTTCCGATAAAGTAAAAGCAAACACTATTCCCTTGTGCTAAGATACAGGAATATTATCCTGACATTTTAGCATGGATCACTCATATTGCAGCTCATTCTCTCTGCTCCTAGAGCTGTGTCTTGACAATAGAAACATTCCCCGAATACAAACAAAATAATCAGCGTTGAAAACCAAATTCATGGCGGAAGTGTGCACTCCTCGGTGGGAGCTATCTGTCAGCCTAGATTTGCCTCTCAGCCTCAACGAGTCTAAGCAGGATGAGTTTGCACTAGTTATTTTTATTCTGAATATTTTTATTCTCTCTTTCCTACGGTAGTCTTGGTTTGCACAAATGCATGAACATCTTCTAATATCTGGTAGCCAGCAGGCTGATAATTATAGGATCCAGGTTCAAATTTGTGTGACGGAAGTATACAAAAAAAAAAAGGTAAATAGCATAAAAACTTTCAGTCGTGTCTGCCTCTTCCTGTTTTTTTTTTCTTTTAATGGAGGAATTTATTTTATATTACCTCAAGGAATTACAAACATCATCCAACATTTTTACAAACCATTAAAATTTGAAGATTAAAACCTGCACTTAAAACCAAAAATGCTTCCACGGAGGAATTTAATCTGTGATTTGTCTTGGAAACAAGATTTGTGTGTTTAAGCACTTGGCAGCCCGCAGAGTGACTTGTCTTATCCGTCGGCTGTTTAAAATAATTTCAGGTGACAAATGAGAGCAACGCGGGGTCACCGGTGAGGAACAGCGGCTCTGGGAGATGGGAGACCCTGTTTGCGCTTCTCCTAAGCCCAGATTCACCCCACCAAAGTCCAGACCCTTCAGTTAGTTCCTATAAACCTTTCTTTTAACACTGGCAATCCTACCCGTACCAGGAGACGATGTGGAGCTGGATCCAGCTGGGAGAGCAAACCGGGCTGGAAGTTAAATAAAATCATTTAATGCACCTGAGGAACAAACCCCCCCATAGACAACCCTTAGTAACAGGAGCAATTTAACCTGATTAAACACCGCGCTTTGCAAACGTGAAAACAAATTGTTTTGACTTGACTGGAATTTTTTTTTACGATTTTGTGGAAACAGCTAAGCCCAAGCTACAAAAACTCATAAATTTGTTTATGGAAAAATGAAGTTCTCACAGAAATTGTTAATTTTACTGGAGTCCGGCCTGGAGACTTGGAGAAACTGACCCCTGCCTGCAATTTTGAGGAATTTTGAGGAATTTTAAGGGCGCCGTCAAGTGTCTGCGCCCCTCAGCGCCTCTCCTCAAGGAAGGAGGAAACCCCCGCTGCCAAGATGGCCGCCTGCTCCTGGCCTCCCTCACTCAAGATGGCTGAAAAAGACAAGGCGGCTAATGTGGCGAAGCCTGGGCGGCCATGTT
>NW_010128775.1:85115-85369 GCF_000699245.1 Pterocles gutturalis | reverse complement strand
GGAGGTGTCCCCCTCCACAGCACCCCAGGAGCAGCGGGGTGGCATCATCCAATTTTTTGTTGTTTCGTTTGGTCTGGACCCGAGTGCTGGAATGTTTCTTGCTGTCACTCCGGATAGTCCTGTTTGTGTGGAAATGGCTCAGTTGAAGCAGGGCATTAAGGCACTTCTTGCTGGGGAAGAGGAGCTTGGAGGGAGGTATTGGAAGTTGGGGGGGGAGGCAGGATTTGCAAGGAGCCCAGCAGCCCCATGGTGAT
>NW_010128775.1:67179-85028 GCF_000699245.1 Pterocles gutturalis | reverse complement strand
ACCCCCCCCCCCCCCCCACAAAAAAAAAAAAAAAAACCTGTTTTGTCTTATAAGTTTTTTTTTTTTTTTTTTTTTTTTTGCACCTGGAGCAGGAGGCTAAAGAACCCCAGATATCTTCCCCTATCCCTGTGTGAGCTCGGAAGGCAGCCTTCATCCCCTGTCGTGGCTGGGCGATGCTGTCCCCCGTGGGATGCTGCCATTTATCCGCAGGGATGTGCTCTGCAGCCCCCGTGTTTTCAGCATCCCACTCGTGTCCTGCTTCTCCCCCAGCTCAGAGCAGGCAGTTCTCCTGCCTGTGATGCCCGGGGCTCTGCTTATCCCTGGGAAGAGCTGTGGGGAAGGGGCTGGGAGCTGCCTTGCTGCTTGGTTTTCCCTGGCTGGAACCCCACCAGCTCCCCTTAGGGTATTTTTATTTATTTTTATTTATTTCTTTTTCCCTGCCTGTGCTTCTTCAAAATAGCAAACCCAAGAATGACTCTGTGCTTAAACAAACCAGGAAAAACTGCAGGAAGGCAGGGGGTAGGATGTTCAGGTCTTCTTGGGGTGGCAGCTGGGACATAAAAAGGTCTTGGGATGTATGGAAGTGGCTGGGACACCCTGCCCCCTCACCAGCACTGCCTCCTCCGTACCCCGAGCATCCCTGCTGGGAGCCCACCTCCTGGGGAAGACCCTGAGTGGGTTTTTCCCTCGGTGGGGAAGGCTCTGTCAGAGCTCCAGGTAACTCCTCTTGCCAGCTCTCCTTGTCACTAGATGTCAGCAGCAGCAACTCTTACAAGTCTCAAAGGTTTGGGGATGGGAAAGAGGGGGGATGTCAACCCCCCAAGAGAGGCCATCTCCAGCCAGGGACTGCTTTGCTGCAGGGCTTTGGAAGCGCACAGGGAGCTGGACATGCCCCAGGTTGGGGCAGCTGCTGGCTCGCAGGGACTGGAGCTGTGCCCTGGGCTGGGGAAGGTCTCAGCCTCCCTCAGAACTGGGGAAATTTTTCCTGCAAGGCTCCCAGAGGCTCTGGGTGGGAGTCCAGGTCTCTGTAGGATCCATTTTCTAAGTGGTTCAGAGTGACTGGCTCCCTGATTGACTGCCCGATTGACTGACTGGTGGACTGATTGATTTGCTCTGGAGAAAGTGGACTTAAAGAAAAGAGCAAATGGCCAGCTCTCTGTTGTCAGCGATGCAATTGGGAATAGTGGGCAGGTGTTAAGGATACACTCATTGCCTTCCATCCAAGCCAGAGCAAAGCCATCAGCTTGTATTCACCTTTTGTCCTTCTGATCTTGGGGTCTCCAGAAGGATCTTGGGGTCTCCAGAAGGACCTTTTCATCTCTGAACTGGGATTTGATGCCTGCAGGCTCAGCACCACCCCAGACGATGCCATTCAGTGCCCTCAGCCTGCTCTCTTGATATTTCCAAGATATTTGTGTTATGGATGGATGAGGGCTGCTCATTTAGATGTGCCTGGGAGGGATCCCCCGTAGGGATCTGTTGATGGCAACTTCTGCAACTGCAAGCATGGTGATTCCCTGTGTTCCCCCTCCCCGGCATTTTTGGGATGATCCTGGATGGGCGAGACAGGGCTCGGAGAAAGTAGGGCTCTCCGAGGTGGCACTAGGCAGCATCACCATCATCCAGGCTGGATGGAGAGCTCCTGCTGCCACTTCACACCCAGCTCCCTGGTGGCACAGACACACAGGGTGACCCAAACTGGGCAGCTTATATAGTTGAACACTATTTTTATTTTCTTTGACTGCTTTTCAGCCAGATCAGCTCCCTGACCCATCTCACCAGCAGCCATGTGAATACCAGTGCCAGAGGCAAGGACAGAACAGGAGCACGCAGCTGGGGACAGGGATGTGGCTTTGGGGAAGTTCGTTGCTGCTGTAGTGTCCCCTTGATATTTGCTTTCATGTGTGATATTGGCTGGAAATCCCACCCACAGGACAGTGGCGAGGCATTCAGGAAGACTTTATGGAAAATCAATGCTCTAGCAAGCACTGATATGATTAAATAGGAAGAAGACAATTAATTTTGCAAGGACACTGGGTTACACCTGTAACCAGCCCCTGCAGCATTGCCCATCCCTTGTGCAGCTTTCAGAAGGTGCATCAGTCCTTGCACTAACAAAATAATAATTAAAGAATGAGAATGAAAATTTGGGCTGGAGTTGAAAGTAATAGTTTGCTGCAAAGTCCCCATGGGACCAGGAGTAATTCCTGGACCGTTGTGATGGAGGGCAGGATCCTGAAATGGCATCAGGGCTGTCTTCTGCCCACAATTGCCGTGTTTACCTGGTAAGTTTTATTGCACTTAGTCGTTAGCATAATTCCTGGCATATGTTTCCCCCAGGCTCTTCACAGATGCCATCAAACACAAGAGATCATCTGGTGGATTTTTACCTGGTTTGGGAACTCGGATCCCGGAGGGGGAGAGCAAAAATAATCTCTTGAAAAATGCACCTGTGTGTACGAGAGAGGGAAACGCTCCTTAAATTAGTGCCTTTGTCAGTTCTGACAGGAGCAATCCGTTATTTGCATCAATAAGAATGGGATATTTATGTCTCTCTGTATTGGTGCAGAGGAGAAATAAAACTTCTCCCTCAACAGGCTGTCCTCAAACACTGTGCAAATTCCTCTGCAAGCATCTCGTGGCACCCAAAAAGGATTTTTTTTCCAACACTCCAGAGCCTTAAATAGTAATTACTGCTGGGTAAAAATTAGTACTAGTTCAGTCTAATAATTAGTATGAATTACTGTGAATAGTGTTTTATTTTGCTTTTGGAGACAGAAATTTCTTCTCTGCTCCCCTGGAAATTTTCACAGAAGACTTCTATTGTGTCTGAAATTCCCTTTGTTGTTTTCACACAAGACTTGTTTGTTTTTATGACTTTCCACTTGGTCATTTTTAAACATGACTTTTAATGTCGCTAAAGTTTGCCACCTGTCAATACAAATACTGTGCTACAAAGGTATCAAGTTTTTGGGTTTTTTTTGTCTCCAGTGGACTTTATATTCCTTTTGCTTCCTGAAAAAAACCAAAAAAATGACCTTTTTCTCCTCAACTCAAAAGTGGAAGAGGACAAATTGAAAGGTGGTTGCTTCTGCTGTTAAAATAATTGTTTTAGAAGGAGACATTTCACTGAAAAAATAAAAAGGAACAAAATTCCGCATAGCTTGTTCCTGTCAATCTGCTCGGTTCATCTCCCTCGTTTCAAATGCATCTGTCAAAATTCCCTCCGGTCACACCTCCTGGCAGTGAACTTCAAGCCTGGCTGGACTGATGGTGGGAGCTGTGTGACAGTGGGTGGGGAATAAGGCTGGGAAGACAGTTCCCCCTCCTCGTGTGGAGTGCCTTCACCTCTTTTGGCCATCTCAGCTTTAAAGGTTCAACTATGAGCAGGTTGGGGCTGGACTCCTGGTGAAAGCAGAGTGGAAAATCAGGGTTGAGAGGATGGGTTTGAAGAGGTGGATGAGAAGTGGAGCCATGGATGGGCATTAGGTCCTGGAGCTGGAAAAGGAGGAAAACCAAGTTTGGTGGGACTGGTTGGGTGAGAGCATCAGGATGGAGTCATGGTGGTCAAAGTGGTAGAGGACAAGGACCCAGGACTGTTTTATGGAGAGCAGGAAGGGCTTCCAGAAGGTGAAGCCACCATTGGTCCTTGGTAAGGAGAACTGGGACTGCCTCGGGGAAGAAAAAAATGAGTGTGCAGGAAGGATTGGTATCTTCTGAGGTCACATCACATCGAAATCACCTGTGTATCCTCCAGGATCTGGGTCTAATGACAAGTGATGCCACAGCTGGCTGCTGCTGAGCTGTAGTGAGCTTGATAGGTGTTAAGAAAGGCTGTTATCTTCATTTCCAAGCATCTCCTTGTTTCTTACCAGAGCTGACTTGGTCAAAAGCCCTACCCCAAGCTCTGCAGATCTGCCTTGGAGGTCCTTCACTCGCCTCTGCATGACCATCCTCATGGGGAAAATGTGTTTCTCTGCATCCCACTGAACTAGATATATGTTCCCCAGCTCAAAACCACCTTGGCCATATCCTGTCCCTCCCAACTCTCGTCTCTTTTCACCTCCTTTCAAGTGAAATCCTCTCCTTCCTCCCCAGGCAGCTCCTTCGTGCACATGTTCCTCTTTCTGTCCAAAGCCATCTGGAAAGCAGTTTACATGAAAGATGCAGTAAAAATACTTGTACTGCAGTTTTGATTTATGGAATCCAACTGGAAAATCCCGTCTGCGATACCTGCCCTCGCCGAGCGCTTTGACAGAGTTATTAGCGGCAATCCTCACGCTACTGCTGACATATGGGCTGGGGGGTCGCTCAGGCACGCAAGTGCAGGCAGCTGGTTTCAAGTTCATGGGTCCAGTTTATTGAGGAGAAAGGAATGGGGCATGTTTTCTGGTGCTTCTTCCAAAAGCAGGATCGCATTGCTCATCTTTCATACATCACCAGGTTCCATCTATTTTTTTTTTTGCCCCCAAGGGGATGACGGTCCACTTTGGGATGGGATTTTAAACAGGTCCAGATGCTAAAGACCTGCGAGTTAAGACCTGAGAAACCAGTGGGTTTTGCTTTCCTCCTCTCTTCCTGTTGCTTGTACAATGAACAAAAAGGCCAAGTACATAATTTGAGTCAAGACCCAACTTTAATGTTTCTCTCCAAGCCGCAGGTCTTGAACCGTAAGCGCTCCGTGCTGCAGATTGCCTTGCAGGAGGCATCGCACACGCGTGTTTCAGATCTCTTCTGCCTTGAGGGAGTTTAGCTGCTAACGGCTGCAAAACCCACGAGGCGTGGAGGTGCCAGGGGGAAATGCTGGGTTCTGCAGATAGGCAGTGACGGGAGCATCTTTGGGACTCCCTGTCAGCGCGATTTGAGGTCTCTGGAGGCTCAGAGTTGAACCAGACCCAGGAGAGGTCTTGGGAGAGCTCCAGAGTGTCTTCAGAGATGGTGAATTGAACACAGTCAATGCAAAATAATCAGTCTTTGCTTCAAGCTTTGCATCAAATGAGGCTGGCTGATGCCTCTGCGGCGGCCACCTGGGAAATCCCATCATCCTTGATTAATCAGAGCAAAGGAAACACAGGGCAGCTCCAGCCTCATGGGAAGGGAGCCTTCACCTGGATGATGGCTGTGAATTTTTTGGAGCAAACCTGGTGTCTGGGCCGCCACTGGTACAGAGTTCATCTGGGCCTCTCCGTGAGAATTTTACATAAGCACTCAAATCAATCGTAAGGGCTTTTGAATTTCCCAATTCATCTTCTTTTACTGTGGCAGCCTTTATTGAATGCTTTGCTCTGTTCTTCTTTCTTCCTGCTGCCCATACTGGACCCTCCATAAGTATCAGCTCCACCATGATCACACTGATATCTTGAATATCAAGTAACTTGAATTTTTTCTGCCCATTGCTCATCTGCATCACCCACAACTGGTGCCCAGGACCTGCAGGCTGGCTCCCAAAGTGTTGGCTGTAGATGCAACGACTTGGCTTGCAGCCACCCTGGTCCCATCTTCAGACTTACCCCAGAGAGAAAAGTCAGGAGGAAACTCACAGCTTCTCAGAGCTACCTGTCTCTGTGCCTTGGGATAAACAAGTCTCAGCAACAGGCGAGCTGCATCCTCTGAGATTTTAGCTTCCATGCACGTGAAGAAAAATGCATCTACCCATGACAGCCTTCATGTCGCTAGCTTTCAGATATTACACAGCTGACTCGCTTACCTGCAATCGGGAAATAGGCAGCAGCTGTCTCCTGTAGCACCGCGCGTTTTTTCCTTTGTCGCTGCCTGTGTTTGCCTTTGATGTTCAGTATGTACAGCAGAAGGCACCTTAAAAAGATGTCATCAGGCATGAGGCGACATAAATCCGTGCACACGGCATCTTCTGTGACAAAGGCTGCAGGTCAGGACGACGTGTTTGCCATCTACTAATGGAGAGGAGAGCAAACCAGCACGCTGAATTATTAGACAGGGCTTGGAATAAATCAAAGCCGTTTGACCCGTTTGTGCAAAGCCCCAGACAAGGCTGGGTTTGCCTAAGTGTTTCCTCTGCACGGTGAGGAATTACACTCCTCCTTGTAAGGGTTAGTTGATGTGACACGTGAGTTATCGCAATTTCATGGTAGGTCTTGTTTTGGGTTGTGGGTTTTTTTTTTGTTGGGTTTTTTTATTTTTTTCCCTTCTCATCTATTTGTTTAGTTTCTTCCTCTTGGTAAGAAAACATAACCCAGTGAGGCTGCTTGAGAGACAAACTGCACACCTTGGTCTGCCTGTCCCAGCCACAGCATCTTTCAGAGAGAGGGCACGGGCAGAGTCATCTCAGCCTGAGCTTTCCTTCCAGGGTGGGAAAAAGTGCTCAGGGGGGTCACGGTGCTCACAGCCTATAAATACCTGCTGGGTAACGAGGAGGAGTTCTTCTCTGCCTTGCGAGGAGCTGGAATGAGGAAGAACTCCAGCTGCATGTTAGGAATAAAAGCTTTGCTTTCAACCAGGATGACATCTGGTTACCCAAAGGGAGGGAGAAGAGGAGGTTTCCCTTTGGGAAGATGATGGGATCGCTTGTCAGGCTTTGTAGGCTTCAGCAAACCTTGAGCTGTAAGTTGTGCTGCCCCAAGGAACTCTTGAAAGCTGGTCGGGTGCCCCATTCTCAGAGTATTTCCTGGTTTTCTGTATCCAGTTGGAAATCTCATCTCCTTTTCATGATGGGTTAGGATGATAACTGTAGTGAAAAACTTAAGGAGATGTCTTGAGACCCAGGTGAGGAACCTCCTGTGGGATCCAGCCTTATGGGGCTCTCCTGCTGTTTTGGGAAAAAGATCAGGAACTGTGCTAAAGTTGCAACATCAGGGCCAGAAGGTGTGGGAAGGGAACACCAGAGATCATGAGCTGATTCTGCTCTGGAATTGTAGAATCACAGGATGGTTTGGGTTGGAAGGGACCTTCAAGATCATCCAGTCCCACCTCCTGCCATGGGCAGGGACACCTCCCACTAGCCCAGGTTGCCCAAAGCCTCATCCAGCCTGGCCTTGAACACTGTGGGAATTGGGAGATGGCGAAGAAAGGGCTCCTGAGAGGTTGGGCAGAAGATGCAGATGAAGCTTATTAGGGAATCCAGGAGCCGGGAGGAGGAAGGTGTAGGACCATAAAGATCTGAGCACCATTCTGGAGCTGGGGAAGCCCTAAGGTTTGGATTCCCCTGTCTGCAAAAGGTGATGGGAGTCTCTGCATGGTGAAGTGACAGCTCGGGGACCCATCCGTCAGCGTGCAGTGTGGAGTCATACGCTCTGGGTAAAGCAGCTTCAGAGTTACCACCCTCCTGGGACTAATGCAAGGAAATTTATCTCCCTCTCCTGATATTGCTTCGTTCTTCCTCCCTGCAGACCCAGCCAGGCCAATCCTTAATGCGTGCTGGAAAGCCTATTAGTAATTAAGTACCTGACTCGAGGGGGTCCAGATCTCTATTTGAGTTTATTATATGCTATCGCATTACCAATAAGTATTAATTAGCATCAGAAGGGCTAGAGCAAAAAACAAACCAACAAACAAATTAAAAAGAAAACAAAACAAAAAACCCCAAATAACAAAAAGAAATCCCCAAAGAGCACCTAATCTGCAGGTTGAATGCTGTCCCACGGGATGAGGAATTATCGTGTCTCTTTCTGGGTGTCTCAGAGATTTTGGAAAATGATGCAAACTGGCTGCATCCCAGTGTAAAAGAAGGATTTTTTTTTTTTTAAGGCGTTATTGTGAAAACCAGGTGACAGTGCAGCATTTGACCTGGGATATTTGTGCTTGTGTGAAGCAGCTAACTACAAGCTGGGATCAAAATTTCTCACCAGCATATAAGGAACGATGTGACTTATAGCAGCACCTGCTGTGCACGCAGCCCACCGAGCTTTTATTTTGGTACTCGGGCAGGAACTGAATTCAAGTGCAGTAGCTGGCTAATCTGCTCTGAAAATCTTCCCATATCCCCTACACGGGGATCAGCAATCCTGCTTCGCGCCAGGATTAGAGATGTGAGCTGCTAAAGAGAAGGGGCTGAATTCAGCGATGTGCCACAGGGATGGGAGCAGCCGTGGGGTTTAAAAAAAAAAAAAAAAAAAAAAAATAGAAGCCTCAGAAAGAAGAGCAGGCTGGAAAAGCAGAAATTCATTCTCCTAGAAAAAATACCGAGCTTTCGGTATAATTTTACTTCCGAACAACAGTGACAAATCAGGAACAGTAAAAATTGCAATAAAAGATAGCGAGTGGAAAATAAAATGCTTATTGAGGCTAATTCCAGGGGAAGACAAATGAGGACTAAAATAAAGCCCCAGATGTTTTTGTTCTGTTTTACCTGCTTTTATTAAGAGAACAGAAAATTGTCTCCCAGGAGGGACCCTGGACAGGAGGAGAAGTGGACCCTGTTTCTCACTTGTCCCCTGCCCGTGCACCAGACAGGGATGGTCCCAGCAGGCTGCAGGAGATGGGTTCCACCCCACCTGGTTTTCACACAGTCTTCTGAACTTTTCCTTTGATCAGCAGAGAGAGGTTGGACAGGTCCAGAGGGGCTTTTACCCTCTCTGCATATTAGTGTTATCTCCAAGGACTATGAAGTGAAACAAGGTGACAGTTTTAGACCTTTCCTTGATTTTGCTTTAACTTCAACGAGGTGAACCCCACCCAAGCCACCAAGGTTTCTTGTCTTCCGAGAGAGCAGAAAAAAAAGAAAGATGAAGAAGGTAATATTAAATCATTATTTAGCACTTTGTTTTTCTACTTGAAAAGCCCAAATTTTCCCAAGGAACACATTTTCCCACGGTTAAAAGAAAGAAATTCAATGGGAAATTTTCAGCTGTTGCACAGACCTGACAGCTCTGGTCACAGTGATGACTGGAAGTACCTAGAGCTGGTGACTCTTCTGGAGGTCATGGAGGTCACTTAGAAATCACACAGTGCTCAGGAGCCTTTGGAGCCATGGGAATTTGATTGTCACACCTATTAATATCCCTGAAGTGGATTTGGCCATGGCCAACTAGCCATCTCCTGGGCTTTGGCCAGGAGCCAGCACAAGCCAAGCACCATTCCCAGTCAATTTGCGTGTGGTTGCTCTGTTTGGAGGGGGAAGAGAGTTTAGTAGCATGAATGAGGCAGTTTTGGGTCATTTGGACCAGCACCTTGAGTTTCCTCAATTAACTCACCCAGGCACAGGAGGAGAGACCACCCTTTCCCTCCCAGACACCGTCCATTTCTCAGGCAGCCTCCAGATGATGTTGCACAAACATGTTTCAGCTTAATCTCTTTTTAACCCCTTGCATTTACCTTCCTATCTGCTGCGTCCAGCTCAGAAGGCAGAACACTTGCAATGACGTGAGATAATATAAAATAAATGATAGCACTGGCTAGTTTGTTCCGGAACAGATAAATCCCCCTGTTCCTAGTGCACGCAGGTGCGTGCAAACCCACACACACGTAGACCCAGCAAGGGGTTGGGGATGTGCATAAGCAGAGCGAGTCCATCAGAAGTTTCTTGCAGAGGCTTTGCCGCGGCTGTATCAGCTCTGAAGTGTCCTCTCCATCAGGCAAAGCCTTTCTTGGCTTGCCATTGCAGTTAGCATGACCTCGTGAAAGATAAGACACATGAGAGAAGTCGGAGGAAGCTTGATTTATCCAGAGTTGAAAGGGAAGAAAGACACAGGAGAGAACATGATCACACTCTATAAATACCTTCAAGGTAACAGTGCAAGGGAAGGAAGAGAATTAGTCACGCTTCTGTAAGACAAGGAGGGGAGGAGAGAGAGAGTGATGGCACGAAACAGAGAAAGAAAAAGTTTGAAGTTGAATATTAAGAGCAAAATGTTTAGGCTGTTTTTCTTTCTCATTTTTACTGGAAAAAAAGTAATTGCAGGGCCTCATTTTGGGCTAGGCTTGAGGCTGGATGAGATTTTTTTCAGGAGAGCTGTGGGTCATGGGCGTGAGGATTAGGTGGTGCATTGATGTCTAGGATCTGCAGGTCCGAGGTGCATTTGTGAGCTAAACAAGAGGCCTGTGTAGCCTCCAAAACACAAATGGTGTCACTAGGTGCAGGGTCACCCTGCTGCCAGGTACACTTGGAATTAAGGGTTGGCCAAAGTTCTTTCACCCCCCCCTTTTTCCCTGCACCCCATATGTTAAAGGTACCGTGAAAGATGGTGCTGCTCAACCAAGGGTCTTAATGATCACTTGATGGTAGAGTTGAGAGGTGGCTCAGTGACGGATGAAGACTCTGGGTCATCCAAGAGGCTTGGCTGGCCCTGGGCTCTGTTGTTAATAGGTGATGAGGTGGTTCCTCCTCCTCTCCAGTAAAACAGCTCTTGGTACCTTAGACCTGGCCTCACCCTCTCCACCTTTTAGACCCTCCCTGCTCCCAGGACATAGAATCATAGAGACATTCTGCCCTCAGACTTGGCCCCATTCTCCCTGGAAATGGAGGTGAGGAAGGCAGGAGCTTTGGTGCAACCTCCCTGAGGCATTGGCTCCAAATCAGTCTTGAACAATCATTCTTATTGTCACCTTCCATTATGCCAAGACTCAAAAGTAAATGTTTTCTAAAAAATGTGGGTAGCAGCTGCCAAGATTTTTCCCTGTCTCCTCAAACAAGTGCCAAGAACTCTTTCTTCTCATAACAAATCAACTGGCCAAATATAGGTGTCCCCAGAGAAAACCCTTCAGGCTAGGAAGAAATAAGGAGTTGATTCAACTCAAGGTAAATAAGCTAATTATGTTGTTCTTCAGTCTATGGTTTCCTGAGAAAATGAACCTTGTGCATGTGTGTCAGTCTGTCCACCCCAATAATTTTTGAGGCCCCTGGCCAGGTTAGATAGGTTTGATAGAAGGTGTTAGCCATCGCAAAGCACCGTAGCTGTGGACACCAATGCGATGTTCTGTCTCAGGTGATGCCCAGGACCTTGGTTCTGTGCCATCTGCACCTTCCAAGGAGGGCTGTCTTTTCCAGAGGGATGGCTATCAGCATGGAAATTTGCAGGAACTCCCCCAGGTTGGGTTTGCTTGTTGTGGCATCACCTTGGACATGCCAAGGGTGCAGGAGGGTTGCTTGGGGGGCAGCAGGTAACTGTTGGTGATGAAGGGAATTGGGGAAAGCGTAGGCTGGTCTTCAGAGGGTCCATGGGGCTAGGGTAGAGCCTCCCAAGATGAAGTCCACCTCGTTGGACAAAGTGTGGACAACAGGGAGCACTAGGTTGTAGTAAGACTTTTCATTAGCTTCACTGCTTGGTTCAGTGCTGCAGCTCTGCTTGCACATCCTACGTGCTGCTCGGCTCTGACATGACACTCAGCTTTCTCCATCTCCGTCATCTGACGTGTTGGGTGGCAAAGGTTAATGGCACGGCATGCAATGGTCGATAGCTGTCGACTGCAATAGATATTGTGACAGCTTGCAGCAGGGAAGGGACAGGGATTAAGTGAATTGGCTGCTGTTTTCTTGGCTTCTGTGGATATGATTTGTGGGCACCCATCTGAACCTCACAGCTCCTTCCTGTGGTCCCATGTCCTGATGCTCCACAAATTCAGGGGCTGGTCCAGGAGCACAGAGCCTCAGATCTGCCCCATACTATTTTGTACAGAAATCACAAGGTAAAAGATCTGAAGGGGGAAAAAAAAAAAGGTGAAAGAGAGGGAGGGAAAAAAATGTTCCTTCATGGTGCTTTTGTTTTCTAACAATGTTGACATTATGTGGAGTAACCGAGTATAAAATTTGCCTATCGTTTGGGAGCTGGTGTGCAGAAAGGATGCTATTATCTGAGCTTTTTATGCCTTTTTACCCTGTCTGGATCAGAGGAGATAAATGCACAGATAGGAGCTGAGGCTCCTATCTTTATTTAAGCTGTCAGGTACTGCTACGTTATTTTATGCTGATTGTTATAGAAAGCCTCCACAAAGAGATATATGTTTCTATATTCCCCCACGTTTCCAATTTTAATCTATAATTTAATAACAGAAGAGATGTATTTCTCTATATTATTTTTATTTGTAGTGTCACTGCTCCTCTTTCACTCTTATTTTTCGAATAAACATTCACAGACACAAAGCACTTAAAATATGCACATAATCAATCTCCTCTGTTCTCTTTTGGGCTCCCTTTTGACTATTATTGCAGCCATACTTTAATTTACGCATTAATGCAAAAACATTTTTAGGCTAAAAGAGGTTCCCCATGGGGACAGCAGTGAGAACACACACATGGATACACGGCCGTAGTTACATTTGAGCACATTCCCACACCACTGCCACATCCACATGGTTAAAGTTAAGCCCATGTACACATGCAACGAGGCAAAAGCCACATCTGTCGATGTGAAATAGTCAACAGAGCCAGGAACAGGTTGGAAGAGGTTGTGCAGAGAGGTGGGAGATGTTCCATCCCTGGAAACACTCAAGGTTAGGCTGGAGGGGCTCTGAGCAACCTGATCTACTTGAAGATGTCCATGCTCATGGCAGAGAGTTGATCATCTAGACCTTCAAAGGTCCCTTCCAACCCAAACCATTCTATGACTCTAAGCATCCTTAAGCCTTGTCCTACTGTTACCTGGTCTGGTTATCTCTCAGTTCACTGGCGTGGTTTTGGCTCCTTCTGATCAAACGGTGTCTTGGCACACTTAGGAAGTGTCATGGAACCAGGACACATGGGTAAAGGTGTCCTGTGCTGGCAGGAGAAGGTTGAAGCATGTGGGCACAGGCAAGCCAGAATGTGCCCAAAAGGCACAGGGCCAAAGATTTTGTCCAGACTTGTTTTACGCAATAGTATGGATAAAACCCAAGAAGCCATCAGAAGCAAAGGGCTGGCCTCAGCTTCCAATGAATTGCTTCTGACCAGGAGTTAACCATTTCTCAGCTATTCTTCAGCACACCGTGTGTGTGCAACATCGCTTTGATGTTACATGAAACTATTATCAGATGCTGGGGTTGACTTACCCATCAGGGTTTGGGCAATATCTTCCAAAATCTTGAGATACCTTCACGATATTGGGACATTGACCTTCTGAGTTTACCAAAGGTCCTTGAAAAAATTTAATCTCACTTGGTTCCTCTGCAAAAAATACATCTTTCAGTTACCTGGAGCCACTTAGAACCATTTGTCTTTTGGGGGAAATTATGTGCCTTCTGCTTTGTTTTTCCTCTGAGGTTTAAAAAAATGTAATAGTCCTTGCTGACCTCAAAATTTCCAATGAGCAGGCAGCACATCAGCACTTGAGAACATCAGTTTGATTGACTTGAGGCTGTAGGTGTGCCGGGCTGTGTGACCATCCTGTGTCTCCTGCGGTGCACAGTGACCGCCTGGTGTGCAAAAGTCCTGCCGAGGAGCCTGGCCTTCAAGAGAGAAGGGTAACTAAAGCTGTTTGAACAATTTCCAAGCAGCAACTTGGCAGCATTCCAGATTTAAAATAGCGAGACAATTAGTGGAAGTAGTTTCAGTCTCGATTATTTCCCTCTTATGGCAGAAAAAGAATCTGTGGAAAACTGGGACAGCTTCTTTCCAAGTGTGTTAAAATCGTATCCAAAAGGAAAAGGGAAAATGGGGGAATCCCAACATTGGCCCAACATCTCTTACACCTGCACATCTGAACCCCGTGCTACCCAGTACCCACCTCCATCCAGCATCTTCTCAAGTCCTGGCTGTAGAAAGTAGTGGAGTTACCAGGGTTGTTAGCAACATTTTCACTCGTTCTGGTCTAAACCCAGCCCACTGATATCCAAGTAATAGGAGTAGTATTTTTTAGAAAAAAAAAAAAGAAAAGAAAAAAAAAAAAAGAAAAGTTAACAGCTATATAAAGGATTCGTTCTGCTCCCATGTAAAAATTCCCAAGAGAAAAAATTACATGAAAAAACAACCGAGACTCACTGTAACTAATGCAGACACGTCTCTATTCTAGTGACTTTTTTTTTCATTTGGGTCAATATTACTGTGTTTAAAGCTCAGATTGTGCTGCTGCTGGCAGGTCAACAGGGCTGCAGGATGTTTCTTGACCTCCGTCACTTCTTGTGGTGGCAGTGGGAGGGTTGTTCTTGGAGACAAACAGGATTCACAGAGGGACCGAGGGCACAAAGACTGCTGGCTGATTCCTTCACGCTGTGTTCAAAGCAAGGAGCAAAATTTCTCTGTGTTGCAGAAAAACAAAGTTGGAAAGGACCGTATTGTCCTCTCCCTGCCAGTTCATAACTGGTGTTTAGATTGGAAAGATGCATGGACCACCTTTTCCAGCGCATTTCCCAAGATCTAGGAAAATTCTCTAGCGCAAACTATAAACACATGCTCCCTGTTCCCCGTGACGCTCAGTGACTATTCATGCACACGTTGTGTCCTGTGGGATGTGAGCTCACCCACACACCCCCCAACCATGCACATCAACGTTCTGTGTCCTTGAAGGACACAGCCATGGTGCAAAGTGCAGGACAGGCTCAAGAACAGACTGGAGCATTTTCTTCCCTGGGAACCTTGCACCCATGTTGCCACCCAGCACCCAGCTGGAGCATAGATCCAGAGCATCTACACGGTGTTTTGGAAGAGCTTATTTGAGACTAAGAGGTCACCTGTTGTGGTCCTGGTCCATCCAGTCCACCAATGTCTCTGCCTCCCAGCAAGCTCCCGAACTGATCCACCGGGGAGTTATTTGGACTGACAGCATCGATGGTGGGTGTGTGAGGACTCAAGAGTGGGATCAGTCCTACCAGTGACCTGAATGTCTGCTGAATGACATGTATTTATGTTTTCTTCCCACACAGACAGGGAAAATATATGCATTTTGGTTTCATGTAGGAAATTAATATGCAAAGGAATGACCCAGCCCAGTCCCACTGCAAAACCTCGTCCTCTTCCACCCCAGCCAGCTCCCGTGGCAGTTCATGACAGCCAGTTTCTACCTGTGGCTGTACCACAGCCCCTGAGAGGCTGCTCATCTCCCCAAAGCCTGCTACAGCAAACCTCAGAGATCTGGTCTAATCAGCAGGTTTGCAGAGAAAATGAGATTTATTTTTTTTTTCTTCCTGGCTGCCTTCCATCAGCAGCAGCTCCAGCTCTCAAAAGCACATCTCAATTAATTAATACAGTCAAACCTTATTAGAGACAATCGTTGGCTAGAAATTACCTAGTCCTGAGTTCTCTTTGCTTTTCTCCTTGTTGTTTCTCGCTGTTTGTTTCCTCCCTGCTGCCGTGCTCGTCAGTGAAGCATGTCCTGGCAAAGCCTGATGTCGAGTCAGAGCTTCTGTAGTTTGCGGTGGACGTTCAACCCAACACCTTGCTGCAGTCAAGGTTCCTGAGCAAATCTTAGCAAAGCTTGGCCAGAAAATGTGCAACCAGCCCAGGCTGGGTGGCAGCAGGCGACAGCAGTTGGGATCCCAGGGGTTCTTCTGTCACCTCAAACTTGACGTTGGTGGAATAGCAGAAAGTTATTTCTGGGAGAAAAGTGAGAAAGTCACCCAGAAAGGCTCAGTGATGGGGGCCACAGTGCTGGAAGTGCTGAAACCCCTCCAGGGAGACTGACATTTGACCTGAGAGCCTTTGAGGCTCCTAGGGAAGGAAAGAAGGAAGGAAACAAGGAAGAAAGGAAGGAAGGACGGACGGACAGACAAAAACCAACCCCGACACACTCAAAACCAAAGCACACATCAGAGAACAGAAATGGTGTTTGGTTTTGTATCACCAGCCACTGCAGAATTCCTCACTTGATTTTTTTTGACACTTTGGAAAATACTAAAGTGCAGGCAGGACGGGGTATAGTGCTATGGGGCGGTGCGTGATGCTGAGAGAGGAAGGGGTGAGGCAGTGCCACAACTTGGCCAGGCTGGATGAGGCTTTGAGCAACCTGGGCTGGAGGGAGGTGTCCCTGCCCATGGCAGGGGGTTGGAAATCAATGATCTTGAAGGTTCCTTCCAACCCAAACCATTCTGTGATTCTGTGATTCTAAGACAGAGGCAGCAGGATTCCCTGCCTGTCCTGCCTGTCATGAGATGCTGCTTAATTGACAGCAAGTGCTGGGGTTGTGGTTTGCTCCCTGGCTCCTGGGATACCCCAAGAGCAGGAGGGTCCCCTTGTCTCAGCTCCCACCCTACAGCTGCCCCATGCAGGAGCCATGGCCATGAGCTGATGGTGTAGCGACGTCTGGGCACGCAGATTGCAAGAGCCCCTGAGGCTGAGAAATGAGGCTGCAGATGGCAGAAACATGGGCTGGAGGGTGGTCTGGGGTTCGTCCTCAGCAGGGAAGCAACCGTGTCCAAAACCAGGCTGATTTCTCTGGAAACAGTGGTGGCACAGCAGGAGCAGCTTTGTGTCTGAGCAGCATTCTGCAGGGCTGTCAGAGAAGCACTTTTCAACAGCCTCAAATTATTATTATTATTTTCTTTTAACATGAATGCAAATACGTCAACCTTTCGAGGTGGCTTCATTAACTACCCAGCACATCACTCAGCACCTCACAATTCTTGTCAAGTGCTGACATCCCCGTCCTGTGTTCATTTCAGGGTCTAAATTCCTCTAACTCCATCTCGTGACGGAAAACGAGTTCAGGGTAGGATTAAAAAAATATCCAGAAGATAATAGCAATTGTTTTTCTTCCTTGTGCTCACTAAATCACAGGGCAGATACTTGCCAGAGCCACTGCAGCTTACACCCAGGGTAACTCAGTGCTATATCATGGTGATACAGCCAAAAACTGGGTCCTATCCTGGGTTTTAGTGGGTTTGAGTTGAAAAGCCAAGTGGGGCTCATCTCCTCTGTGTGTGGGAAGAAGAAATCCCTATCTTCCCCATTTTGCTTTTTCTTGACTGAGCAGAAGGGAAACAAGAAAAGTGCTGCAGGGTCATTATTAAAGCTGATCAAACTCAAAACAAAATAAATCGACTAATAACAGAAAAATCATTTTATTACATAAAGGTCTTGATTTGTTTATTTTCATAAATGCATCAGGCTGTTTCTTTGAGCCGTTAGTACATGCCATTCCATTTCCCAGGAATTTTACCCACCTTTTCCCCCAAAATTTTATCAAATAGGGAATGTGCATCACTCTGTCCTGTGTCTCATGGTCAGAGCCTGGATGCCTGAGGCAGTGCAAAGCCTCACCCACGCCTGCTGCCCCAGTGTCTCGATGCTTTCCTTCTTCTTGAGCCTGGCTTTGAGGCTCAGGATTTCTCCTTGGAAGCCTCAGCTCCTGGAATCAGGTGTTTATAAGAGAATTTCATTTCTTTTCCCTGAGCAGCCATCTTTCATGCACAGGGAGGGATGCTAGAAAGCAAAATGTAGAGGACTGTCCTTCTGCGCCTTTTGGGATGCAAACAGCCCTTCCTTTGTGCTGAGCCCTTTCAGGGTGTTTCCAGGCTGACTTTGCTTCTCCTGCTTTATCTTCACTGTCCTATAAGAAGATCCTCCTCCTCTCAGCCTCATGCCATAGAGAAGACCTCTTCAAATCCTTCAAAACATGAGACAACTCATATTCATGTATTATTTCCTAAAATATTTCCACAATATGTTATTTCCTAAATACACAAAGCATGGAGAGGTGGTTTCTACATCTCCTTTGAGGCTGGGGACATCAGTCGAGAGATTTTTCAATACACTGTAAGAAAACACAGTTGAAGAGGCAATTTTGAGGAAGGGTGATCAGCCACCCCTGGTCCTGCTGCATTTCAAGCCCAGTCAAAAAAACCCAACATATTAAGGGTTTGAGGAGAGGGCACAGCGCACCAAGTGGCTCAAAGATGTTGAGAGAGGATCAAAACCGTTGCTCCAGATGTGGATGGAGAAGACCATGCTGACTGATACTCAGGGAGAGCCAGTTTTCAGCATGTTTTACCGGCAGTATGTCTAAACCTGAGTCTTGATCTTCAGCTATATT
>NW_010128775.1:64782-67148 GCF_000699245.1 Pterocles gutturalis | reverse complement strand
CTAAACCCGAGTCTTTATCTTCAGCTATTTTAAAAAAAAAAAAAAAAAAAAAAGTTGCAGGCTCCCAAGGCTTTGAAGCTTTTTATTTTAATGAAGGATGGGTACTCAAAAAATCACAGACTGAACTGGCAAAAGAAGTGAAGTCTGAGGTGCTAATTAAAACACCCCAGTGGCTGTTTTGTTACCCACACAGCCATGAAAGCTGTAGAAAGCTCAAACCAAGCTTTGCATTTGATGATGCTATTTTCTAGCTGAAGTAACTTTGGCTGCACTGGCTCATTATCAGCCTTTGCAGAACCATACCTGCCTCCTGGAGGCTGCGAACCCTCCGGGTCCCTGGAGGGATGGAGGGCCATTTCTGGTGACCCTTTTCAAATCAAAGATGTTGTTGCACAGAGGAGGTATCAGGGTGTCTGAAAGCAGAAGCATCTTTGGAGAGGTTCAGAGCACAGGTTTACAGAGGAAATTTTCTTAGTGCGCTGGTTGGGAGCAGAGAAATGTGAATGGGATAAGAGATTGGCAGCTTTTAAAAGCAAGGCTGGGAGCTGTAAAACCAGCTGTGTATGGAAAAGCAAGCAGAAGTCGTGGAGGAAGAAAGAGCAGCCTCCTGGGGTTAAACTCTTTCAACTTGAACCGTTGCAACACTCAATACTTACAACTTTCAACATTTAATGGGGGCTTGTAAGAAACAGGAGAAGGAGTGATGATTTTAAATTAAAAGACAGTTGATTCAGACTAGATAAAAGGACGAAATTTTTTTTACAGTGAAGGTGGTGAAATACTGGCACAGGTTGCCCAGAGAGGTGGTAGATGCCTCATCCCTGGAAACACTCAAGGTCATGTTGGACAGGGCTCTGAGCAACCTGGTCTGGTTGAAGAGGGGGGTGCTGACCTCTTCTCTAAAGGAACAAGTGATGGGACAAGAGGAAACGGCCTCAAGTTGCACCAGGGGAGGTTTAGGCTGGATATTAGAAAAAATTTCTTCACTGAAAGAGTGACCAGGCATCAGAACAGGCTGCCCAGGGACGTGGTGGAGTCACCATCCGTGGAGGGGGTCAAGAAACGTGTAGATGTGGTGCTTGGGGACATGGGTTAGTGGGTTGGGTGGTGTTGGGTTGACGGTTGGACTTGATGATCCTTGAGGTCTTTTCCAACCTTAATGATTCTGTGATTCTATGATAAGATGTCCCTGCTCATTGCAAGGGGGTTGGACTAGATGACATTTAAAGGTCCCTTCCATTCCCAACTATACCATTATTCTGAGATTCATTTGGTTGCACTGGGCTCTGGGGAAAGCTCCAAAGTGGGGAGCTGCAACCAGACCCTGGTGGCTGCCATGAGGCTTATGATGTATTTAGACAGTAAAGAATGGGATCTGCTGACTAATCTCCAGGAGTTTACCCAGGGATAGATGCTGTTTGCTTGTCTCTCAAGCCCTACTTTTGGATTTGAACTGGAGGAGAAATGGGCATTGGAAGGACTTGGCCAGACTGTTGTTGACGTGCCTGGGTGTGGAGGTGTTGACAGTGCTGTGGGGAGAAGGAGAGGAGGGTTTTACTGCTCCTCTCCAGTGCTATTGTGGTTTGGTTGGCAATTTGTCAGACCCTCAACCTTCACCACAGCCCAAGAACTTTAATCACTCTCTTTGCTTTTTCTCAAGAAAAAAAGTCTAATTTCCAGAAGTAGCCAGCTCTACACCTCTCATCACCCCCCAAGGTGATCTGCTTTGTGCCCCCCTTTCTTGCCCCACTCTGCTCGCCACTAGCAACTCACACGCTGCACCGCCGGCACCCGCCCCTCCCCATACCCACCCACACCAGCAGCTCCCCCCGAACCACCCCAAACCATCACATCGCTCACACCGAGGCAAGAGCTCAGCCACACTGTCTGCAAAGGTGGGAAGAGAGGATCGACACAACTTGGCACAAATTAGGGGTGTTACAGAAAGCCTTTAACTTTCCCCAGACCACTTGTTACTAAACCCACGTGTTGCTTGGAGAGGACCCACAAAACCTGCTTTAGAACACCAGTGCTCACACCCTCTGTATAAGATTCCCCTTTTTCATCGATCTGAAAGAAAACAAAGTATTTTTCTTTTAGGAACACTGTTGGTTTAAGTTTATCAATACTCAGAAATCTTTCTGGTGTCCCTATCACAGTAAAGATGATTTTTTTCTAACTCAATTAAATTGACTATGTAAATGGGGGGCCTCAGAGCAGCCTTCCAGTGCTGAAAGGGGGCTACAGGAGAGATGGGGGGGCTCTGGATCAGGGGGTGCAGGGACAGGACAAGGGGTAGCAACTTCAAGCTGAAAGAGGGGAGATTGAGCTGAGATATTGGGAAGAAATGTTTTCCTGTGCGGGGG
>NW_010128775.1:0-64665 GCF_000699245.1 Pterocles gutturalis | reverse complement strand
CATGGCAGGGGGTGGGACTGGATGGTCTCGACGGTCCCTTCCAACACAAACCATTCTCTGATTCTATGATCTTATGAAATTATCAGCATAAAATTTGACAAAGTCATAAGTTTTCCTTTAAAAGACATCTTCACACCGAAGCCCCAGATAGCAGAGGAAACCTTGCACCCTCCTGACTCATCTTATACAAAAACCCATGCGTGTTTGGAGGAACTGCCTCTCTTAATGCAGGATCCGAGGCAGGTGGCCGCTGGCTTTGTGGGTTTTCTTTGCTTGTATTTAGGCCTTAATGTGCAAATACCTTATTCGTTGAGTTTGGAATAGTTTGCAATATTCTTCGTTTGACCTCAAAATACCTCGTTTGAGAACTGCTGCCATGCACAATTCCTCGTAAGCTACTGCTAAAGGAGGTTTTTATCTGCTCTGTAAGCAAAGATAGGAACATAGGCTAGCGGAGGCAATCCATGCAAAAAACCAAGTGCTGCGTGTGCAAACTGAGTTATAATAATGGTTATAGCTATTCCAGGGCTGTAGCAGGAGCAGCTATTCACTCTGGGAGGTTCAGGTTGGGCAGAGGAACAAATGAGTTGAAGATCCAAGTCAAGCCAATGCACAGCAGTTAATGGGCAGAAATGGGCATGGGCTGTGTGGGCACCTGCGGCTCTTGGGGGACATCCCAGAGATCCCTCGTCTTCAACCCATCTTTTTAACATCTGGGAAAGCATCACCCCCTTGGTTAAAAAAAAAAAAAAAACCCCAAAAAAAACTCTTCACAGTCTTTTAATAGCAAGTAAATGCTGGGGAGAAGCCAGTCTTCAAGGTTATCCCCTGGGGGGCTGTCAGAGTGTATTTAATGTAGATTTTCTCAGCCATCCCAACACTAGAAACTTAATGACATTTGAAAGGAAAAGGAACACTCCCCACGCTCCAGAAAAAAGGGAAACCCTTTTTAACACTGCTAGTCTCTCTGCACCAGGGAGCAGGGCAGTGGGAGTCAGCAGTCCCTGGGATTTCTGACCTTGGTGGTGGCAGTGATGGGGGTGGGATGGGCAAAGGACTCTCAAGGTTCCTTGTTTAAGGGTCTGGGTTTGATGTTTCTTGTGCTGGTGCATGAATGTGGCTGCTGGCAGTTCTCCTCAGGTGGTCTTTGGGTTTGGGGTCTTGCTCTCCAGGTTATTTTCTGGTCCATTTGTCCCCAGGTCTCCCCATCCTGATGGGAAGCAGAGACTGCTCTGGGCCAGTCTCTCCCCAAATCCAAAAGCAAGCAGCTCAAAAACCAGTGTGTGTTTTACATATTTGCAATATATTCCCTCATATTTACACTCCCATTTTTACTCTTTCTCCCCTCAAAAGCTGACCTTCAGGCAGAGAGAGTGATACTGAAAATTTTGCTCATGGTTGCCGTTGTCCTGTGGCCCAGGACTGTTGTTATACAGCCGCTCCAAATATCCCTTGATTTTTTTCCCCTCCAAGATAATTTTTTCCAAAATTTTGCAGACAAAATCCAGTAACCAAAGCCAAGTAGTTAAATCCTCCAACTCTTTTTTTCCTTCTTTTCCTCTTGTTTGCACAGGACAAGTCTGTTGGCATCACAAAACTTTATTTCCATTTTCAACCTTTCCGTATTTTTTACTTCATTTGAAATCTTTTAAGGAGGCTTTCGCAGTCTCCATTACACAGCACTTGTTTTGCTCATTGTATTAAACACCCATCAGTATCATATTTATTCTACTTAAAAGGTCAGGGGAGGGTTTATCCTCCTGAACGACCTTTCAGTAGGGACAGCCCTGGGGTGAGATGTTTTTGAGTTTAATATGAACCATGTGCTGTGTATCTGGAAGTGGCAGTGGTGTTGATGAGGCTGAGCACGCTTTCTGGTGATAGTCCTGCTCTACACTTGTGTTTTTCCATTTGCCCTGGTTGGGGACATTTGTCCCATAGTCCTAATTGTCTTCTGAAGACCTTGCTTTTAGCCAGAGTCAAAGCATACTACCAGGAGATACCTCACATCGCAGATACCTCTGCAACACTTATGAAGAGGGAGGCAGAGGTTCTTGCAATGTCCCCTTTGCAAGAAGGACCCTTGCATTGGAAAAATGCTCCTTATTTAAGCCCTGCCCATGGAGAAGGCTTGCAGGCTGGTAAGCCATCCCTCTGAGTGACAGGTGGCATAGGACAGACAGAGGAGGGACATGCTAGCTGAAACCCTACTGCCATAATGGGACCCAGGGTGGAAGCTCCCTGATGTGAATTTCAGTATAAAACTGAATCAAAGAAATTAACTCAACAGTCAGAGTTTGTAGCTGTTAGGCAGGTATTCCTTTATTTACAGCACTGGGGATAGCTCTGCCTTAAGTGCTCCAACCAACGAGCAAAACTGCAGAGAATATATGTTGCAAATTTAAACATATTCAGTAAATTTCCTGGAATTATTTTACATAAATGTAAGATTTCCTGAAACTCATTAATATACACAAATGTCCTTTTGTCCATGTGCAGAGGTTCTGGTGGTCATCTGTGGTCCTCTGGTAGTCGAGGGATGAAGTAGGTAGTCTTCATCACGTTGCCCAGTAGTTGAACTTTCTTCTGAATCTGTGCAGTGGTGTCCCTTTTTCTCAATTAATTTTCTTGTCTTCGTACTCTTACAAGGTTGACTAATTTCTTCGATTAATGCTTGCAGATGTTCTTCCTCACCTGATTGTTCTTCTCCTAAGCTATTACAGACACGGTTAAACATTTACTACTCTAAGACACCTTATGACCTTCCAACTATTGCTTAGCTACACAACATTCCAGAGTTAATTTAAAATTTTACAATAATTCAACATCTTTCCTTCAAAACACTCATCAAAAGTAAAATTGTAGGGATGGGACCCCCCTCCTGTGTCTTTAATTGATGTTTATCCTCCTTATTACTCCATGGAGTAAATGTTTTAAGGCCCTCTGGGTCTGCTGGAGTGGTAGAAGATGGCTTCATGCAGATATCAGAGAGACAACCTGTGGAACTGGTTATGCTGGGGTATTCTGGATGTTCACATGGGTCTGTGGGGAAACAGGATGGGTTCTCCCAAGAGTCACTGCCTTGCTTAGAAACCACCTTTTGCTCAGGGTGTCCACAGGGCGAAAATAGCTGAAGGCTGGAAGGGTATCAGAGGACGGTGTCATGCGCTGGTCCCATTTTCATAGTCTTCCTCAGGCATCTTCTGTGGGTCACTGCTGCTGGGCAAGATGCACCTCTGAATGGCTGCTGTTATGTAAATCGGGGTCAGAGAAGGTTAAACACTGCTTTGTGGGGTCAACGTGTGATTTAAGGACTAGAGAGCAAAGGTCTGCCCAGCATGACCCTTCTCTGTGCTCCCAGCTTAACATTATCAGCAGCTTAAAAACTTCCCAACTCAGAGGTTGTACCCAGTCCCTCCTGTTTAAGACCCCCAGGGGATGCTGCAGCTTCATCCCACCCAGACAGGTGCCCGACCCTTTGCTGTTCGCTTTCTGTGCGCTTCCAGTCCAAGCTCCAAGGATAGACAGAGTTAAAGATGCAATTCCCAGTTACGGGGGAGCTGGAAGAGCAAACCCCAAACCACTGAACAGAAAGCATCAACCTCCCCAAACTTACACTTCCTTTGTGGCCGCTGTTCTGACTTTATAAGGAATTAATTGGAAGCAGCAATGCACCCACGCTCCCTGGAGCAGATGCTGGGGGAAGAGGGGCTCGGCGATGCTGCAGGATAGGCTCAGTTTGAGCACAAGCCTGGTTTTGTGTTGCAACCCCACATCAGCTTCTCAGCCCAGCGGGGAGGGAAAAACGATGGACAACAGATGGAGAGATGAACCCAGCAGGAGGAGAAAATGTTTTGAGAAGAGGGAGGAGGAAGGGAGAAGAAAAATGCAAACACGGGGGAGGATGTCAGCATATCAGAAGATATTGTTTGCCAGGATTAGTCCTTGGGGTTGTTCGTGCCTGGGGTGCTTCTGATGCTAATCAGGCAGGTGAGGGAGGGAGGAAGGTATCAGCCTCTCCCCTGGGGTAAGAAGGGATGTGATATCTTGGCTAATGGAGAAGGGAGAAAAAGCATTGCTACCTGAAGTCCCCGGCAGCGTTCGCAGCACGGAGCCCTGAGTCAATAACTTGGGGCAGGAGGGATGGAGAGGCAGGTTTTAAAAAGCTCATTTGTATTCCTGGAGACAAAATACTTCTTACTTGCTCTGATCAAAGTTAAGGACGAGCTTGTCCGCCTCCCACCCCAGTCCTGCCGCTCAGTCCCCACCGAGGTGGATGGACTGGTCCTTGCTGGGCTGGCTCAGGTCTGTGCAAGGACGGAGGTGGAGGAGCCCAGCTCTGTGGACATGCTCAGGGTGGAATGATGTCCTAGGACCTCGTGGCAGCACCGGGGAGGACTTTTCCCAGCATGTGTGTGCAGGGATGGATGTGACGGTGCTTGAATGGTTGAGGGCTAGGGCGGATGTAAAGGGGCTTTTATAAACTCCTGTAGAAATTATTTGATTAGGACTTATTTAATTTTGTTCCCAAAGGGGATAAGATTATTGTGAGACACTGGCCCAGGTTGCCCAGAGAAGCTGTGGATGCCCCGTCCCTGGAGGGGTTCAAGGCCAGGCTGGATGAGGCTTTGGGCAACCTGGGCTGGTGGGAGGTGTCCCTGCCCATGGCAGGGGGTGGGACTGGGTGATCTCTAAGGTCCTTTCCAACCCAAACCATTCTATGATTATTTTGTTCCCAAAAAAAGTTTTATCAACTTACTGCTGAAACCTTTGAAATCCAACAGGGAGCAAGCGCATCATGACAAGTTACTCCCAGTTTCTTCTCCAGTGTTCAAAGTGACCCTAGGTCTCGCAGTGGTGTGTGTTTGACAAATTTTCCTCTAATCACTGAATATTCAGGGAGTCACCCATCTGAGGATGTGACCATGGACCTCAAATGGTCCCCAAGGCTGAGACCCAGTTGTGAGCCAACAGAATAAGGAAGGGTGAGAGGCAAAGCAGGAAAGGGGTCTGGAAAGTCTAACTGAGCACAAGATAAATAAAGCTGAGCTTTGTGAGTCTGGAGTTTGTGCAAAGATCAGCAGTGCAGGACCTATCCACACTTGGCGAGGGTGGAAGGAAGGAGTGCTTATTGTCCTGGGATTAATTTAATTCATGGAAATGTGAGCCCAAGCAAACCAGTTGATTTCCAAAGTCCAGGGGAAAAGAAAAAAAAAACCCAAAAAAAGTACAAATCTCAAATATACCCACTAAAGAGTACTGCAGTGGTATATAAATAAATGTAAGTGTATCCACACCCAAAACTCCAGATTCCCAGCTAAATTCTTAACTCTTCACCCTCATGTTTGTGAAGGATCTTTGCTGCTTCATGTCTGATGAAGCTTTAGGTTAACACTTTTAAACGGCCAGCGTTCCTTTAAAAGATAACTGGCACCTCCAAAGGCTTTTTTTCTTCCCCTATCCACCTTCCCACCAGGATAAAAGATTCCCCCGCATAATAATTGGCCAAAATGGAAACTGCACACGTTTTTCCCTAAGGTATGCACAGCTGAGCATCTGCGGTCTCAGCTGGGAAGTTCGATTTTATTCAGCCATTCAGCCCGGGTGCTCAATAAAAAATGCAAGAGCGACAACAACAACAACAAAAAAATCAAAAATCAAAGGGCAAAGGAAGGTAATACTGCTGCCAGCTAAACAGCTCCTTTTATCTGGGCTCCGTCCTCCTCCTTCTGAGGGGGAATGGTGTTGTTATTAAAGTCAGATGAGAGGAAGAGATGGGATCCAAGGTGTGCGGAGCTGGAGTGGTTTGAGAAGATAAGACTTAATTTTCAGAGGCAGAAGCTGGAGCTTTGTTATTGCAGAAGGGGTTGTGAGTGTTGGGGCTGGGGCTATGGTGAGCAGGAGACACGCTTAAACTTCACTCAGTATCAACGCGGGGTGGTACGGGGCTGGCTCTGTGTGGTCAGGCAGAGGCAGACCCATCTGGAAAAAAAAGAGAACTACTTTTGTGGGGTTTTTTTGGATGGTGATTTGGTCTGAAAACTTCCTTTCCTTCTTGGGAAAAGGTGGGAGCTCCTAACAATATAGGTCCTGCATCCTTTATAGCATCCCAAGGCATCCAAAGAAGTTGTGCCCAGAGAAGCTGTGGATGCCCCATCCCTGGAGGGGTTCAAGGCCAGGCTGGATGAGGCTTTGGGCAACCTGGGCTAGTGGGAGGTGTCCCTGCCCATGGCAGGGGGTGGCACTGGGTGGGCTTGAAGGTCCCTTCCCACCCAAAGCATCCTGGGATTCTGTGATTCTATGATTCTACGATCAAGGCTTTCTGCCTTGGTCTTGCAGACCTTCACAGCAAGGACCATCTGTCCCTATGCTTTAGAGAGAAGTGGTGACATAGACGAGGACTTCACAGCCTCCTGTTCGACAAAAATCATGAGGCCACCACTGTCAGACCCAGAGTGAAATAACAGAGAAGGGAAGTAACTTGCCCAAGACTGTGCCATCAGTCTGCTTCAGAAGTGGGAACAGCTCTGAGGATTCCCAGTTGTGTTTGATGCTTATCAACATCATGCCAGCAGGCTTTTCAATGAGAAACTCATCTTTAATCCTCACTACCTTGTTGAGCGTTTTTTTTTTGGTTTTTTTTTTTTGGTGTTAGCTTGTTGCCAAACACTTCATCAGAAAAGTGTCTCTGAGCTTTAGGGGAGTGAGAAAAATCCCCCACACTTTCACAGAAAGGTAGGGATGTGAGTTCCCAGAGCAGACATTGGTGTGAGACAGTGAGAACCCTCCGGATACCCGAGTGCGTAACATTCAGACATCCTCCTGCATTCATAAAATTGGGGTCAACAACACCATTACTGATGCTAACTATGACAGCCCCATTTCCCGGAGTGTCAGCTGTAATAAAATAGCTCCCCAAATGTCAGGCTGAGCATAAAGGATATTAGAAGCCTAATGGAGCACATTCATACTTCTAATTTTGAGTAAAATATCAGCAAACGACTGAGTATGTCGACAGGGTTGTTTAATAATTAGGCCAGGATGCAAAAGAGAGGATTCAGTTTGCTTCTGAAAATGAGGCAGGGCTTATGATGAAGGGAATAAAGAGAGCTGTTTGCAAAGACAATTTGAGACAAAACATTGCTGGAAGAGTGCTGTAAAAAATGTCATGGATATGGTCTCAGTGTGTGTAGTCAACAGGAGGGCGAGCTTGCTGCACTGATTGCCCAGAGACGAAACTGCCAGAACTAGATGTTGGTGAATGAGTTTAAAGAGCAACTTTGTCGTGTTTGCTTTCATTTGGGTTTTTTTACATCAAAGACTTCATTTATCCTCTCCTCCACACATAGGGCTACAAGAGGCAGAGACATCCTGCTACCTGAGCAGTAAGGAAAACTCAACGGCTTTGAGCTAGACACATGAAAGCCCATCTTCGTGACCCTGCTCTGACTTTGACAGTCTCCGGAGATCCTCCCCGTCCCTTGATTACTGCACTTCTCCGAGCGATGCCATCCTCTCGTGTCACTGCACTAAACTGGCAGGAGATGTTTGGTGTTGCAGAGATATGGGAAGTTTTCCTTGCCCTACATGGGGACGTGGCACTTTGACCACCTCCTCTCACCACTGTGTAGGACAGACCACTGCCTTCGGTGGTTCCATCCCAGACAACATCCATCAATGTCACGGTGATGGGAAGAGGGTGGCAGATCTACGCAGGGCAAAGAGGGTGCTGCAAAGATAGATATGGAGGGTACAATAAGATAATTGGAATGATAATTAGGGCTAGATGATCTCTAAGGTCCTTTCCAACCCTAACCATTCTATGATTCTATAATCAGATACTGCCATGATAGAGGCTGATGAATGCTTGCAACAGGTAGACAGGAGATGTTTGAAAAGACCTCAGTGGATTTTAGGCTACAAGTTTCCCACCTGGCGGGATTTTGGGACTGGAGAACAGATGGACTGATCTTCTCTTGCCTTCATCGGTTGTGCAACTCCTATGGCACTTTTGTCAAGATCAGGCGAGTGGCATCCTGGCCCTGTTCCAGCAGTAATAATTATATCCTCCCTCCCCAAATTCCTCCCGTATTCTCAATTAGAAACAATTTTCTTCTTCACTACATGACCCAAAGAGTTGCCTCGATTAGCTGTGCAATGTTGATTAAACAAGCCAGTTCCCATAGATGGTTGGAAAGAAGTCCATGGGGATTTGAGCAGTGATGGACTGCACAATATTAATAGAAATCAATAGAATTAATGGGTTAATTCTGTGCTAATACATAGTGCTGGAGGAGAAGTTAGGCTAATGAAAATGCATGTATTCCCTAAACTATTCCATTTGCATCAGATGATTCATCCACCACTGCTTCTTTCAAACAACATTAATGAGATTAAAAGCACATGACCAAGGGGGGAAGGGAGCACAAAGTTGCTTTCAGCAAGCTCTGCCTTACCAAATCCTCTGTGTAAGGTGCTCTCCTCTACCTGGCTTTCTGCAGGTTAACTGGGGTGCAGAGGAGAATCAGGAATGTGTTCTGAAAAGGGGGATTTTCCTTTGAAGGCAAGGGACTCTTTGCTAGTGGAGAGGCAGTGTCCCAGGTTGCCCAGAGAAGCTGTGGATGCCCCATCCCTGGAGGGGTTCAAGGCCAGGCTGGATGAGGCTTTGGGCAACCTGGGCTAGTGGGAGGTGTCCCTGCCCATGGCAGGGGGTGGGACTGGATGGGCTTGAATGTCCCTTCCAACCCAAACCATCCTGTGATTCTATGATTTGATGAAGATCAGGAGCTAGGAAACACTTTCTGAGCACTGGGAAAGAGAAAAACTAGAGCCATACACATCATGGAGGTGTGTAAAGTGCAAGTTAGATGCAAATCTATCAAGGCATGAGCGTGATTCCAAGTAAACACTCTTGCTTTTGGCTCAGAGAAGCCCAGGCACAAAGTTTCAAAACAGCCCACACTCTAGGAAATTTTTCAACCTTCTCTTGTCCTTGCAAACCCCAAAGCTCCCACCACCTGTATCTCAGTGACCACAAACCCAACTCTGCAGGCATAAGAAAGGATTGAAAAAAATATCCTTCCAACATACTGGGGATTTGACAACCAAATGTTATCCGAGTAGAGCCTGTGACCAGACCCTGCAGCTGCTGAACACACCAAGGGCTGTATTACATATGCCATATTGTATATGCTATATTGCATATGTTGTATTGCATACATTGTGTTGTATTGCATACATTGTGTTGCATACGCTGCATAATGCATTTGCATGATGGTACATATACAACCAAAAAGCATTTTGGCCGTGGTCCTGTGTGGTCGGTCTGATAAAAGAGCCCTTTGTAGGCTGCATCCAAAGGCCACCCAGGGAAGCTTCTGACTCACTTCAAAAACAAGGCACGAGCTTGCTGTGGGGTACTCCAGACACCGGCCACAGCGCAGCCTCAGCCTTAAAACAAAACCCACCGAGCAGGAGGTTATTCTAACTGAGCAGAGCAGGTTGCAAAACCTTTGGAGTTTGTTTCCCCTCGGTGGGAAATATTGACAAAACCAGAGGCAAGAAAGACAGTCCCGGCAGCCTGCTGAAATTTTGGCAAAAGAGAAAATGTTTTTGGCTGAAAAGGAGGTGAGTTGGATCCTGAGCTACATCTGTAGTGCATGCCGGGAGATGAACTCCAGCTGCGAAACTCCGAGCAGAAGTGAGACAGATTGCAGGACTCACCATGGCTACAGGTCAGAGGCCATATTTGTCTTAGTTTGGGGACATTCAGGTTTTTGATTTAAAGGAAAAAATATCTATGCTCTTCTCTTTGTCCATGTATCACTCTTGCAAGGCCAGAGCTTTGGGTAAGAAAAAAGAAATGCTCAGTCCCACAGCACTGCTTGGAGAGATTATTTTTGCACCAGTTTTACTTCTACAAAATAGAAAAAAATTATTTCCCAAAACTGGGAAAGGAACCAGTTTAAATCACCTGGACAAAAAGCTGCTTGAGTTTCCCATGTGCCGTAGCCAGGCTGATGGAGCCCGAGGCTGATCCATGTCCCACTGCTGCTTCTGCATCCCCCGAGCTTGGGGATTCCCTCTGCCAAAATCCCTGAGCTGCCCTCAGGTTTGAGTTTGTGCCATGAGGCTGGGCTGGCGAAAGGGGACACCTAGGTGACAGTCAGCCCTTGCTGCCGGGGAATGCTCCAGCTGGCTGTGACTCTCAGCATCCCACTACCTCCAGTTTCCCTTAAATCACCAGCAGCGGGAGTCCTGTTATAGTCACAGTATCTCCACCTTCAGTTAAATAATGGCTTTATTATTGACCCTAGATTATCCCAATCCATGTTTAGAAATTAATTCAGTGGTCAAAGCTGTTGTAAATATGCAAAATAACTTGTTATGAATGATAACAGATTTTCCTAAAAAATAACAATTGCCTTTTGGGACAATTTTTTCCCCCAAAATAGGTCTTGCCCAAACTAAAATGTAGGGAAGAGGTTGTTTCAACTGGAGGAAGGAAAGGGTCATTAGATAATTTAAGAAAAAACCCTTCTTTTTGGTCTAAATGAGGTTTCTAGCCAATTCAGCTTTGTAGAGTGGCTCCGCTGCTAAATTTAGGACTAAATCCCCCAAACTCACTGCTCTCTCCATGGCACGAGCAACAAGCTTTCTCCTGCTAACAGGGGGTCTCTTATCCTCTCCACGGGCAGCCACGAGGCAGTGGCTTTACCCAGCCGTGCACATACAACGTCAATACAGTATTTTCCTTAATTTACTGAAAGTGACATTGATTTCCTGCTTGATTTATTGTTCTTCTGGACCTAAGTACCACTGTATTTTTCACATAATGGACTCTGTATTCAGAAGCACTTATGCAATGTGGGAACCTCATTTCCAGAGGTGTTTTACAATTTTAAGAACGTGTCTTAAGAACTACAAGATCAGGAGAAATCTCTCGTTCCTGTACCCATTGCTCTGCCTTGGCCCAACACTGCATCAAGGGTTCAGTGCACACCAGGCTCTACTTCGACCTACGCTTTGGTCTCTGTAGGAAGGAAATCTGGATGCACACAGCCTGGAAGGACCCAGGAAGCATGCAGGCTCATTTCTGTGGCTCTTCCTCTCCTCTCCTCTCTCGATGAAGAAGGAGTTAGTGTAGAGGTGTATGAGTCTGTCTTCGCTGGGGCTACCTTGGGTGGTGGCTGCTGGGGCTAGTCATGGTATGGAGTCACTCCTGGTGTGTGTGCACATCTGGGTATTGTTAGGACCCCAGCAAGAGGCAAAATGGATATGGGATGTCCCTACATTATCACCCAGCAGCTGCTCCCAAGCCATAATCCCTCATGCAACCTGGTGGCCTTGCTGTGCTGACACCAGGGAAGAGCTGGGCTTGCAGTGTGCAAGTCCCATGTACCTTTTGCCACAAAGCAAGGGATGTGACAGGCACATCCATCACGTGATTTTCTGCTGCTGAAGGTGGCTCGGAGGGCTTCGCTCTGCTCTCAGAGCTGCCAAATACCTGCAGTGCTCATCAGGAGGTCAGTCCGTGGTGTTCTGTTTGATGCAGTCGTATACAAACAAGTGGTGGATGAAAACCAAGTATCCTGATTTTCATTTTCATATTTGTTACTCCTGATTTGCACCAAAAAGAGGACATCACTGAATATTCAGAGCAGATATTCTGCAACAACCTTGCTGACCACTGGCAGGGGCCAGAGCCTCCCCAGTGTAGATATTTGTGTGTCCAGAAGAGGAAGCAGAGATGACTGGTCACACCAGCATATCATCCAGCCCATGAAATTTACTTTTAATCTCATATTTTTTCATGCCACTGACTTCACTGCAGAATTGACACCACCAAAAAGAAGACCAAGGTCTATTCCTTGTGCACTAGACGCTTCTGTGGTATTAGCAAAAATCCAGAGTCACCAGACTGAGCTCCGTGGAATTACTGTGGCTTTAAAGTTGTGTAACTGCGATTAAAACCTTGTCCTTACATTAATTCATATTTCACAGGCCTTTTTGTGGATGTTTCACATTGTGTGTCTGCTGGGGGAAATTCCAGCTGCGTGTTCTAGATTCATGATCTGTTTTATTTTGTCATCTATTCAGACTCTTGTCACTGTGGCTACACAGTCAAAGGAGAGGAAAAGTGTTGTGGCTTTCCCCCAGGCTGGTGTGGATCAGCATAGCTTCAGTACAGTCGTCTGAGTCAGCCGTGTCTTCATTCAGTTGTGTCAGCTTCTGATCTCATGAAATTGGGGATTTCTCCGTAGAGAATGGCATTGCCATGAGCTGGCAATATGCAGCACAAGTGTAGTACAAAATTCCCAACTCACAAAAGCAACCTAAAGAGGGACTGTCTGGAGGAGGAGGGTGGATGGAGAGGAACAGTGGCGGGTTCATGACTTAGAGCTGGTAGACAACTAAGTTTGCAACCTGCATCACTAGCAAGAGCATCGTCTAGTTCAATACCTGGCCCCCAACCATCAGCCTAGACTTGTAGGAGATGTAGGAGGCTTGAGGGCACAGTGCTTTCTGAACCCAGCTGAGCTTCACAGCCCAGAGAGAAGTTCAACCCACCTCAAATCTGTTCCCATTAAGTCTGTCCCTGAAAAGTGCCCCACAAGAGCTGCAAGAAAACTGGAACTAGGTGAAGTATGGCATGAGCCCTTCAGAGGATGGCTGTGGTCATTAGTGACAGAGACACCTTGAAAGAAAGTGGATCCAGCTCCAGAAAACAGTTAAACTAGGCTGAAAAGATCCAAACCTGCTCAAGGATTGAGGAGCTTCATGACAATTCTGAATTGACTCCTTCTTCAACACTGGAGGCTCTCTGTGCCCCAGTGAGCACTGAGTGCCATCAATGCCACTGCCCTTTGGGGTCTGCTCCTGGGCTCAGTCAGGACATACAAGCAAATCACCTCGTCTGGGTAAATCAACCACACAGACACCTTGGTACGGTGCCTGGACCTAGCTCTGGAGTGCTCCAGGTTCACTCCAAACCCGCTAGAAATAAACACCCCATGGCTTTCACTTACCTGGCAGTAAACCTGGAGTCTCAAAGCTCCCTGTGCAGAATCCAGCATCTCCAAATCCACCTCCCAGCTGGGGAAACTGAGGCATAGAATGGTTGATGGACTTCCAGTATCACGGCTAGCAACTAGACCAGGAGCCTTCATCTGAAGCTCATGTGTTGCGTGCAGACCATGCCATCCCACCAGCTATATGTGCCACTTCGCCAAACCAGGCTCTGTGTCCCTCCATGAGGCATAAAGCACACAACGTGGTCTTCACTACTGACCCCATGCGTGTTCTTTAGGTGTAGAGCATTTGGGGAGGGAGGGGGCTCAGCAATGCCTGGAGATCAGATGCCTGTGGGTTAATTTGCAAAGCTGCAAAGTGTTTATTTTGGAGATACTGAAGACAGTGGGAGGTCATCACAGGCACATTACACCTGCTGATATCTTGTAGGGGAAGAGATGGAGAATGGTCTGATTTTATTGGAGAAGGTTAAGGTAGAAAAGCCAAGCAGTCAAAAGACAGGCGATGACAGATCCCAGGCTGTCTGCGCAATTTAACTCCTTTCCCCTGGTGCATATCCATTCTTACATGGTCTTTAATTGCATGATTAAAAATATTGATACTGTTCTTGGATGAGATAACAATCTGTAGTGTGGAGGTATTGAGTAACAAATCCTCGTCATGGGTACATAAGCGAGGAAGATACAACAAGCTCTTTCTACAGCTGAATGCAGGGTCCAGGCTTCTAGAATGGGAGGAAAACCACAATCCTGATGACTTTTTGGCAGAGAGAGGAGGAGTTAGGGGCCATGTTGGACAGGCAGTCCTGATGATTTGCTGAGATGTTGTATAGAATCATAGAATCCCAGGATGGTTTGGGTTGGAAGGGACCTTCAAGACCATCCAGTCCCACCCCCTGCCATGGGCAGGGACACCTCCCACTAGCCCAGGTTGCTCAAAGCCTCATCCAGCCTGGCCTTGCAGGACTCAAAGCCTTCATGGACACAGAAATGGAAACTCCAAGCTGAAGCAGACCAGCACCGCTTGGTGGGGGGGGGGGGGATGCCAAAAAGAGTAGAGACAAGCCCCCTCCACATGCATGGGAGGGCAGATTTTGAACCATTGGATCCATGGATGAAAGCACTGCAGAAATAATTTGTAATTCTGTAAAGACCTTCCAGGGACAGAGATTTTAAGGGATGAAGTTGTTGCAGAAGGGAGATGAGTGGTGCAGTGATTCTGTTATCAAAGTGTTTTCAATAGGAAGGGAAAAAACATTTAAACCACACAAGGAAAGCAGCAACAAGAGGTGGGGGAAGAAGTTGGGCCAGACACAACCCAAGGAGCCAAAAAATATACATTTTGGCAAGAAGGATGATTAACCATTGGATCAAACTACCCAGGGTGATAAGAGATTTCTTTCTCTTTTGAGATCTTCTAATCAATGGGGGCTCTTCTCTGGAAAATACACTTGAGCCAAAGAGAAATAAGGGCCATCAGCACTGTAAGCAGATGCAATCGTCTGGCCTGCGTAAGGGAGGAGGTCAGCTCTGACCTCCTGGCCTCTGAACTTGTGAATCATACAGTCCTTCTGCTTTCTGAAGGGCCCCTGCCTCGCTCACGCAGGCAGCACTGAGGGATTTAATCAACGACTTGCTGACCACAGCAGAACGGTGATGCTGTAATGCAGGTCCTGGTAGGGGAGCAGCCAAGCACTTCAGACCTTTCCCCTTTTCCACCCATGAATGTTCTTTACTCCAAATAACCTTACACTGACCCACTTCTAGACCACGTACATTAGCTCTGTTCTGATCCACAGCCATGTCCACCCTCTCTTCATCCAACACAGACCCTTCGATCCTACAGTCCCAATGCTTGCATTAATTTGCTGCCTCTCCCCAGCCTCGTTTGCTCCATAGCAGCTGCTAGTAACTCAATATGAGACCTCACAAGCAAGGGAGCTTGCACTGACCAACATCCTAAAAATGCCCATCTTCTGCATCTCCAGCAGGATCCTCCTCTGAGATGGTACCAGCTTTTCACGGGTTGGGCTGGTCGGAAGACAGGCTCATGCCTGTTCCCTCATGGCTGTCATCTCTCCCCTGTGGTTTCAGTGGTTTTACATGGGTGTAGCAATCTTCCTTTCCCAAGGGCACCGTGTTCACTTGCTCTTTTGGTGTTTCCCAACCTTCTTCTGCACTAGGACCATTCTGCTATTGAGCAGGATGCCATGGGGAAATGCTGCAGGAGCTTAATTCTTCCTCGGGCACTGCAAACCTTGAATTCATCCACAGCTGAAAAAACACTTTGAAGATGAAAAGCAGCTGCTGCAGCCCTTTGCCTTATTGTTTATCCGCACACACAGCCAGGAACGCTGGCCCCTGACTGCAATAGCACTTGCGAACAGGAGTATGACTCTATAAGGTGAAAGCCAGCAGAGGAACTGGACTTGACTGGTAGTATTGTCCCTGGCCAGGTCCCAAACAGCTCGGAATTACTTCTCATCATGTGATGGAGGAAGGGGGTCCTCACAGTCAGATGCTGGCACAATTTTGTATTGTCTTCAGCAGAGTAGCAGGAGGCCAAGAGTAGCCTCAGTGTGCCATGTGGGGGAAAAAAAAGGTTATTGAAATAACAAATGCCATTCAAGGAGAGCTGTGATTATCTGGACTTTATAAAGACAGTTAGGAGGAAAGCTGAACTTTCTTGCTTCTGGCTTTTTTTTCAGCTGCCTCTGGTGTATTCAAACTTCATGACACTTAATATCAGATTAAACATTAAACTTCTCTAAACCAGCCAATCAAAGTCAACAGACAGCAAGGAAACACACTGCTACCTGCACTGATTAGATGATAGAAAGTGTGATTTACCTTTAAAGGTCTTGTCGATTTAAGTGTCTGAAATTCACTGATGTGCAATAGAGTTTTTAATAGTCCACATGTTCCTGGTAAACCTTCATAATCAATTTCCCTTATGCTCTTCTCTTGTATTATCCATCATAATCATCTTCCCCCAGCTCTCCTCAGCAAGCAATTCTGAATTTCAGGCTTGTTTGCAACCCGGTGACCTTCCCCCTGCAGTATGAAACCTATGAATAATCATTGAAAGTGTGTTATAAATAATTGTGTCCGTACTGCAGCCAGTAATTAAGTTTTAGGATTCTGCTGCTGTTCCGAGGTGGACTCTTGCTTTATAAGGGTAAGAGAAGCCTTCGAGCAAGTTACTAGACCCTTGTATGGATCAAATTGTCTTGGATTACAAGATCATTTCTTACAGCAAAATTCTTCTTTGGTTATCTGAGCTGAGACTGAAAACAGATTTCCAGGACAGAAACAGGGAGGGCGTAAGGAGAAAGTTCAGCATGAAGGTTCAAACCTTGCTTAATAACTTATTATTATTTAATTTTGTTCCATCCCCTGGGATCTCTAGGATAGAAGGAACACGTAATTGCCATAAATGCGGGTCTAGCTCAGGTGAAGTGTCGTGACTTTAGGATGCTGTTTCCTTCCTTGGTGTTTCAAGAGTCTTGCTTTCCAGGGGACCCGGTATTTATAGCAGGTGACACTGCTGGCACTTCGCTGCCGCGTTGCACTGTGAAAGCACATCCCACCTTATGCAAGCTCTGGCAATAGCTGGCTGGCTCCAGATGCTTTATTTAATTCCTGACACAAGCCAGAGGTCTTCTCTTTAATCAGCTTCCTACTTTTCCCCACAATGGAGTTAATGATCCCTGCTTTGGCCACATTTGACACCTGGGACTCACATTTTCGTCATCACCTTTTTTTTGTTTCAGTCCACCTTCAGCAAACACCCTCTTCCTATGTGACCAGGATTAAGCTCCAAGGGATGTACCCCTCTAGTTTCATGTCCGCCAACAGCTGAATCCATGACCTCCCTCCCACCCTGTGTTTGTTTCCTGTCTTTCCCCATCAGCCTCGTTGGCTATGGGGGTGATCACAGCCAAGTGGGGCTCCCTACTCTCTTCTGGAGTTGCTAAAGGCATGGAAGTGTTACCAGAGAGTAACTGCAAGTACTTAATTTAGGTTCCTCTACGGATTGCCTAACTCTTAATCAGCTCTGTGTCGACTACCTCTCTGCAATGATGCTGAAATATATATTATCTACCTATATACATACTGACATTTAAATGCATCCATGTCTATGTAAATACATATATATAGCTACATACCTAAATTTCAGATATTTTTCATCAGTGCTCGTTTCTCACAGCCTTTCCCTCTCTTTATCTAGAAGCTTCTCCAATTTTTCCAACTTGGCTTCCTTCTCTAATCTCAGTTTTTGCCTTATTCAGCCTCACTTACGCTTTGGGCTTGCAAACTCCAGCCTTCATGTTTCATATCTAGTGTCAGAAGCAAAAAAGGGTAGGCATGGGATGAAGGGATGTTAGATAGATGCAATGACCTGGGCTGGTACAGACATGTGCACAATTTCATCTTTGAACTCAAGGTTGCCTGGCAAAGTACCACTGGAGAACATATACTGGAACCCTGTGATTTTGTAAAGTCAAGAGAAGGATCTCTGTTCCTTGATTTTAATCATCATCCATCTTCATAAAGCTTCAGGGGGTTTTAGCTTTTGTTTGAATGAATTTTGTGACTTCCAGAGAAAACAGAGGTGGGGGAGTATAATTGAGAGCTTGTTTAGTGCCAAATTCATCTTAAACCAGGGGATGCAAATCGCGTAGCAAGTGTTGAATTATATATTATTAAAACTGCTTCAGCCCTTGCAAAGGAGAATAACAAAAAGAGCCTTTTTATTCACCAGTTAATCATGCACAAAACAAAAAGTGGATGGAACAAAAACGAACTTAATCACAGAAAAAAGGGGTCACAGTTCCTGCTTGACATATGGCTGGGCTCTCTATCGTAACAGCGCAGCGCTGAACGCACTGTCATTTAAATGTGTTAAAGAGGTACATTAAGAAGAGAGTTCATTGATAAACGACCCTTTAAAAATGGGTGAGATTCTCTCCTTACCAATGAATGTTCAAGGTCTGCACAGTTGTCTTGGCCCATCTTGGATGCTCTTGTGTTTTGCAGGCAGAGCTGGAAGGTTTTTCCATTACATGGAATGATGCACAGCATAGATAAGTGTGTGTTGAAACCACTGAAGGTGTGATCCAAATGCTGTCCATTTTTGCTAACAAATTGTAGCCTGGCAGTAGTTCAAACTCAACACCCGTGGTCTTTCTTGATCCAGAAAATGCCAGAGATCAAACAAAGAAAATGTAATTTTCCCTTTGCTTCTCTACAGTGAGAATGGTAACCTGAAAATTGTCCTGTCCCTGCTGATCCAACAATGTTGACATGCTCTTAGGAGTGTTTGATGCAGTGGGCATCACAGCTGCTTCAGAGAACCTGCTAAACTTCATGTTCCCTCTGCCTTTGAAGGCATTGCACTTATTTTGCTATTGGCAGGAGCGGACAAGGGGATGCTACGTGCTCTGCCTTCAGATCACGCCTGCAGAGATGGTGCTGAGGTGAAGGAGGGTGGGGAATGATCAGATGGGCTCAGTTGTTGATCAGTAGTACCCTGGGCTCTCTGGCAAGGATGGCAAAGAATGACACAGGTTTCCAGTGGGTGCTGAAATGTGCTTTTTTTAAAAAAAGAAGTCACGTTTCTGCAGCTTTGGTGGCAGAATGTCAACATTTGGGGTAGTCAATGGATAGCCACAGAGCTTCAGAAGCCGTGTTAGAGCCTGGTGAAGAGCTAGTCTCCTCATTACACAGATGGGCAGCTGCTTCTTAGGGGGTGTCAGCCAGACCTATTTGCTGAACAAGGCAGAGGCACTCATGGATCTAAAAGTTAAATACAAATGGGAAAACATCCTACCGTCTTTCCTTAGACATGGATGTCCTCTGGGCCTTGGTCAGCTTGCCCAGCACAGGGCTCTCCACCATCCCCAGCAGAGCCTTGTGCCGAGCCAGGAGGCACCTTCTTTCTCTGTGTTTCATTTCCAGGATTACTCAAATGGCTAAACTTCCTGAGAGACCCCATTGCCATGCTCAGTGCATGCCCAACCCTGCATTTAATCACAAACGTCTTGTCTTGCATGGGTTAGTGTGGTGGTTACAGCTCTTCCCCAACGGGAAGGCTTCCAAACCCCTTTCTTTTCCTTGCCAAGAGAGTCCCTAACCACCAGTCTGTATGATACCAGGTTTCCCTCATCTCAGCTTTGGTTTTACATGTCAAACACTTCAGTGAAGTCACTGCAGATTGACATCAGCTTAACTGCAAAAAGAAGGAGATGCCTTGCTCTGGGGGACCCAGGCTTCACAGAGACTTTATTCACCTTTCATTTGGGTCTGACTCCAGTGTGGGTTCTTTGACTTTGAGGGAGTTGTTCTCACTCTACAAGTCCACATCATCCACAAGGTCTTTAATAATTGTAACTGGACAGTGTCGCAGGAACGGAGAATGAGAAGGGATTGCACGTACCAAGCCTGCTGCTCCAGCAGAGAAGGGAAGATGCAAGAGTCGTTTCTGGCAGATGCTTCTGTAAATGATTCCACTGCTGGGGATTAAACAGATCCTTCAGAATCTGTTCCACTTTTTAACTTCCCGTATAACGTTTTTCTTAATATCAAACTAAATCTCCCTTGCTGCACATTTACTCAAAATTACTTCTCATCTTACATCCCACGATGGTGGAGGGCTATTTATCACTGTCCACTTCTGAACTGTCTTGTTTACATATTTGAATGCTCTGATTTTGTTTCTTCACAGCCTTTGTCCTAAACTAAACAAACCCTGTTCTTTCAGCCTTTCCTCAGCCTGCCAAACCACTTATAATTTTAACACAATTCCTCTGGGATCTTGTAATCTTCCTCAGCATGTGTTGTCCCACCAAAAAGGTGGACCCAAGTTCCAGCTAAAGCCTTGCTGGAGCTGAGAATTGCAGGACAATTCCCTCCTGAGATAAATAAGCACCACTCCTGTACCAGACCTCGTGTTTTCTGGTTTGCATCCTGTTGCTTTTTCTTATTCAGCCTGTGACCACCTCCCACCCCATGGTCATGTGTCCCATACTACCCATTTCCTAGGTTTAATTCTTCCTCCTGCCCTCCACCCGCGTTGCCCAGTGTCACTTTTGCTTCTGTTCAGTGTCAACCTCCTGATTTCACACGCTGCCTTTAACAGGTCAAGATAATTTTGAATTCCAGTCTTGTCCTGCACATTGCTCGTGACCCCCTCCTTGTTTTCTGTCAGCCACAAATCACATAAATCTGTTCTCTGTTCCATCATCTGAGTCATTATGAGAATACTGAATAGTACCAAACTCAGGACAGACTCCTGAAGACCTTCTTAGTCTGAAAATGTACCATTGCTACTCTTCTTGGAGCACAGTATTCATGAGCACCCACTTTACCATCATTGCTCAGAGGCTGTTCTTATGGGCACATCATATGGACCCATGCCAAATACGTGGCAAAAGTAAAATCATACTTTCCTGGCCAGTCTTATCCATGTGATTGGTCTATAATTCACCTGGCTTCTCCTTTTGTTTCTTTAAAAAGAACTTATCTTTGTTTTGTCCACTCCTTTGGGATCTCATACTTGATGAAGATTTGGAATAAGCTGAGAGAGAGGAGATGGAGCTGAGATATTGGGAAGAAATGTTTTCCTGTGCGGGGGGTGAGGCAGTGGCCCAGGGTGCCCAGAGAAGCTGTGGATGCCCCATCCCTGGAGGGGTTCAAGGCCAGGCTGGATGAGGCTTTGGGCAACCTGGGCTGGTGGGAGGTGTCCCTGCCCATGGCAGGGGGTGGGACTGGATGGGCTTGAAGGTCCCTTCCAACCCAAACCAGTCTGTGATTCTAAGATGTTCGTTTTCTGCCATTTCTTGCAGCTGATATACACAGACTCTCTGATAGGTACCAGCAACCCCTGGGAGAACATATTTCTGCGTAAGCAGTTGTGCGGTATGAAGAAGGGCAGATTTTAAAACAGTATTTGGGAGGAAAATCTCTTATTCTATGGAGAGTGTGGTGGGACATGACAGAAAGCAGCCTGGATGTCATTCTGAAGGTCTTGCCCAGAAAGGTCCTCAGAGTGCTTTATCTCCTTGGAACTGCTGCCCAACCTCACCACCCACCACACGTCCTGGCTTGGGCAACAGCAGAAGGTCAGGGTCTTGCACTTAGAGAGAGGAGAAGCCCACGACATGCGTGCCAGATAAATTTCTGTCCCTAATTTATGAGTCCATGAATGGATCACCACCATGGACATGCCTCTCCACACCCTCAGCCTAGCTCCATCAACTGCTTCCCAGGTAACAGGTCTTCCCTAGGAATTGACTGCAATCAGAGACCAAGAAAGATGGAAAGATTTTTACTATTTTCTTTTTCTCCCCAATGTAAATCCTTTCTCAGGTTTACATCTTTAAAGACTCTGAAACATCAGATGGTATCAGGAGCAGGAAAGTGCAAAGAAGTGTGGACCAGGGAAGAGGAGTGCTGGGATTAAGGGGGGGTTAAGTTAAGCTAAAACTTTAATAACTGAAAAATAAAATTCATCAGCAGTGTGGGTGGATCACAGTCAAGAGAGAGATGAAGTTCTGACTTGCAAGTAAGGTCATTGAAAGAAGGAATCTGGTTTAAAAAAAAAAAAGAAAGAAAAGGAAAAATAAAACAGTATTAAGATGTCTTTAATGGCACTGGTGAACAAGGCACAGAAATCTGAGCTGTCAGATCCGAAGGGCTCTGTGCCTCAGCCTCCAGAAATGCCCCTCTGCTCATGAAACAGAAATTAGGGGAAGGGCTTGGACTATCCACCGACACTGGAAATCATTTTTAAAAATAGAAGTTGCTGCAATGTGCCTGCCCCCAGGAGCAGCAGGAAAGAAGGACAAGTCCCTCGAACTGAGATTAGATCCCAAAGAACTCAGTAAGAACATTCAGAGAAAATATTTTCCTTTGCCTGTCAAGGGAGATGTTTTCAAGACAATGGCTGGAGATGTGTTTTCTTTTTATGTTGTTAGCTGCCCCTCTGGGGTCCTTGCAAATTGCCTTGACCAAGAAGACTTTGAAAGTTTGCATTTTCAATGCCCCTGATGGGAGATGTGACTTCTACAAATTTCCCTCTGGTTTTTAACTCGCTCCTGAGACTTTTGACAGGAAATCTCAAGAGTTATTTGAAGAAAATGGAGGGCATTGCAATACACATAGATGATATCCTGGAGGACTGTCAGGGGGGCAGAAAAAGGGGAAGACAACAAAAGGCTGCAGAAATGGGTCAGGAAATGGGACTTGGCAAGAGAAATCTAATTTAAAATCAGAACCATGAGATATTTGGAAGAAAGTGCAAGTGAATTGACACACATACTCTGGCCAAAGCCAGGCGATTACAGAAACACTACTTGGACAGATAAGAAAGATTTGCAGAGTTTGGTCCCTGGAATAAAACGAGATGACAGCTCTTCTTTCTGGGATGTTATGCAGAAGGACTGAAAATGAAACAGGACTGCCAACCTGGACAGGTGGTTTTGAAAGCCAAAGAGAGAAGAAAGCAAACACCTGAGTTTTGGCAAGCTGTGTCACCCAAAAGTGATCCACCTGGCCAGTGCATCCCTCTGTAAATGACTCAGGACAAAACTCCTGTGCACTTTTCAGGCTGGTGGCGTTGGTTTTCAGAAATATTCTGGGAACAGCATAAAGGGATGTCTTTGCTGCGGAAGACGTTAAAGAAAAATATTCAGGTAGGGAAGATGAGTCCCAAGAGAAAATGACCCTAAATTCATCGTTCCCAAAGCAAAGAGCTCATTCAGCTTCCAGAAAGCAGAAGGGTGCTTAGTGGTCATTTTCCAGCTGTATCCATGCACACTGAGTAGCGTTCAACGCAGGAGCACAAGAGCTGAGAGCAGGCACGGTCCTGAGAGTGTTTGATGAGTCTGTTGGTGAAGACTATGTGGAGAACAGCATAATGCAGGCAAACGTGTTGGAAGAGATTTCTCTCATCTGAGACGCAGTAGGGAATAAACTTCTGGAGGCCATGGCAAAAGAGAAGGCATTGCAGAAAGCTATTAACACTGTCGCTGAAAGAAGACTTGGGAGTTACATATCGATTCGAATCAGAGCTTTCTGTAATTGCTAGTATAGCGTACAGATGCAAAAATTAGTTGTGACAAAAATAATACAGCCCGAGGTATTCTATAGAATCTGGGAGATCTTGAAAAATGTATTGCAGTGGCCACAAATGGATATAGAAATTAAGAAAATGGATCGGCATGAAATGTGACAATAATTTCTACCTCAGAGAGAAAAAACAATGATGATGGGTTAGATATGGTGGGTCTGGTGGATTATCCAGGGTACTCTGTCTTATTGGAGACTCTTCTATTAAGGTGTCTTGTAGGACATAGTAAACCTCTTTTTGGTAGATATGGGCTTCCAGAAATGCCCATGTTATACAATGGTCTATACTTAATCAACAGGACTTTGCAAGATTTTTGAAGGGTTGGTGAATGCCAGAATTCCTCAGTCAAATGATATGGAGCAAAGTGGAACTAAGGAAGTTAAAAAATTACATATATATGTTTATATGTGTGTATAAGACCATTGCAAACTCTGAAAAAGATCTGTATCTCACTCTGCTGGACTTACCAAGGCTGCCTTTAAGGCACTGATTGTTGCTAGCTGAAATTTTGCTCAGAGAGATGAGAATTAGACTGCCTTGCTTATTCACATCTGTCTGGGAAGCTGAGCTGATCTTCAGGCACAGATAGACAGATAGATGTATAAAAATACATATACAAAATTAAACAGTAGCTGAGGAGCTCAGTTACTCCAGGCTCTGTCGCTGATGACCCCTGAATGCTGTTTTGGTGGCAGTCGAGCACAAACTGCGATGAGAGAATTTCTGTTTGCAAAAGAGGGTGATACAAAGGGCTTTACACTAGGAAATAGAGACGAAGAGAACATGTTAACAGCACATTCTCCAATCTCCAATCTCAATATTGGCTTTTGAAACATTTATTTTAAATACAAATCTTGCTACAGGTGTGGGCTGTTGAGGACCCCCAAAACCCATGGTACTAAGCTCTTTGGGGATCTCACAGCTCAGTGACTATAGTTAAGAAGTATACGCTTATCACTGATCTGCATGGAGAAGATTACTTGTAGCCATTAGAAGCAGCAGAGAAATGCCTGTAACAATAGTTGGAGCACGTAGCACTTTCTTTCCTCTAAACACTGGAAAATCAGCCCCAAGGCAACTAGTGATGATGAACTTGAGCATGTAATCCAAGTAGGGGAGACTGTTGTAAATCTTTAGCATGTTGCTGATGTCGTGAATACTGTTTTAAGTAAATTATTCTTTAGTTCTCCCAATTCCCCCACATATAGGCCTCCATTCATTTTTGCATGTCTCTACGTAGGATTGTGCCGCCCTTGCCCCATGCTTCCTGCATCCTCTTGCAGAATGCTCCACTTGTTCCTTCCTTAGACTTATACCTGGGACAGGGTTTTTTTTTTCCTTTCTGTGGGTCAAACCCAGCTGACGAAGGTCATCAGCTTCTTGATGGTGGCATAACACAAGTCATCAACATCTCAATTGTAATTGGCTGCCCAGAGAGGTGGTAGATGCCCCATCCCTGGAAACACTCAAGGTCAGGTTGGATGAGACTCTGAGCAACCTGATCTAGTTGGAGATGTCCTTTCTCACTGCAGGGTGGGTTGGACCTTTAAAGGTGCCTTCCAACCCAAACCATTCTATGATTCTATAACTTTTTTGAAGTCTCCAGCTTCCCATCTAAAATTGCCCCTTTTCAGCACGATTTATGGCGGCAACATGCTTAAAAACACACACCCCCCCTTCAGTGGGGGATGGATTTCTATCTTCGGGGCTGCTATAGCCAGATCTTGCTTAGAAAAAGACCTCATCAGGACTGTTGCTTTCACTGTCGCAATGGAGAGCTCTGATGTGTCACATGCTCTTCTTAAGGACATTGAAAAGGAAGAGAAAATGTCACAGTGCTGGATGGGACAAATGCAAGTCACCCGTGTGGAGCCTTCCTGACAATTGCTATCCTTTTTAGATCGCTCTCAGTTCATCCGAAGGCAGCATCAATTGAAGTGATAATGACTACTCTTTCAATGGCAGCTTTCATTCGAAGTATTCTGCTATGCCAGTAAGAGTTGCTTTAAAATGCCAGCAATAAATACACATTCAAAGCAATACGCTTAGTGCCTCGGCTGTAAGGTCCATATATGTTCCCATCAGCTGTATTTTTGACTGAATAAATGCTAGGCAGGAACAACCCTCCCTCCACACACACACACACACATCCACACATGCACGTGGACGCACACCTTCTCTCTTCCTTGCTTTCTGGAGAGATCAGACCGAGGTTTTGCAAGACATGTGGGCAACCTGTATGCTTCCCACTTTGCAGCCCTGGCCAGTTGTGCTGCCTCACTGTGCCACGTCTCTCTAAGAAAATAATAAAATCATAGAATCATAGAATCATGGCATGGTTTGGGTTGGAAGAGACCTTCAAGACCACCCAGTTCCACCCCCTGCCATGGGCAGGGACACCTCCCACTAGCCCAGGTTGCCCAAAGCCTCATCCAGCCTGGCCTTGAACCCCTCTAGGGATGGGGCATCCACAGCTTCTCTGGGCAACAATGAATAATGGGTTCCTCTCTTATGGACAGGATGCCCACAGTGTCTTCCTGGGATCAACTTAATAGGAAGAATAAAGATAATTCTGAATATCAAGAATCCTCAATATTCTTATTGAGTCACCTTCCTTGGGATGTGCTTTCTACAGCATACGAAGGTCAAGTGCCAGACTTGAAGTCACAGGAAGGCACTCAATCAAAGCTCTTGCTCACCATTACCTTTTGGGTGAACAGGGGGGTGTCTGAGCCCTGTCTGGCACGTTGGAGATCTCTGGATGGGGAACATTAGAGGTCAGGAAGGGGACAGAAAACAAGCTGGTATGATCAAGCAGACCCAGTGAGAGTTAGACCTAAAAATGAGCAGTCTTGGGTTTAAATTTCCTTTACTATGCCTCAGCAGAGAATCTTTATGTCTCTATTGTGTGACCAGGACATTTTAAAGTCAAACTTAGGAGGAACTTGTGGTCTTAGACGTATCTCCTTTAATTATTTAAAGATCTCCTCTAACCCTTGAGACCTCACAGTCTTTAATATAGTTGTCCTTGCACCTCCCTGCTCAGTGTGCTCTTACCTTCACAGACAAGGAGCTGATATCCAGAGACCTTCGGTTATCCCACAGGATGGGATGCTTACTTTTATGCACCCGGGTTAAGATCCTAGTGATCACAAGCCCTACTAACCACTGTCCTGTTGGTGATAAAGCTGATTTGCTTTGGGATGGGGGAGGCACCTGCTACAGCAGAAATCAGGGGCTGAAGCCCCCCTGCTATATGAATATCATGGTATCCCCAAATTCTGGCAAGTAATGAATGTGTTGTGGATCATGTTCACTGCCAAAGCTTGTATCTTCTTGTACGATAGGTGTTTCAGAGTATACATTTCAGAATAGCATCAACCCGGTTTGAGCCTTCATGGATGCTCAAAAGTTTTAAGCCTTCTTTCTGGTAAGATGGATTAATCTGATTTGGAATAGGTACACAACTATTTGCAACCAGGTCATGCACTGAGCGTGACGGTTTGATTTGCATCTTCTTTTCATAAGAATATTGTTTAAAGCTGATTCGGTGGTTAGTCTGGCTGAGTCAGTCCAGCAGAACAGGGCATCCCAGAGGCATCTTTACAAAACAAAGGCTGAAGCCTTGTCAAAAAGGATGTGTTAGTGTAGGAGAGTAATGATACCCAGGGAGACTTCACCCCAAGTTATCATGAGAGTTTTCACGAAGAATTGTTTTCTCCTCAAGGGTAATGGAGGCATGATGTAACTTCACCAGACCACAGACACCCAGAGGGCTCCGGATTTTCTTCCAACTTGAAAGTTTGCGGACACAATCCAACAACTAATGCCCTAGCCCATTATATTTTTTTTCCACTCGGGTTTGAGTCATTGACTTGATGGAAGACAAATAAACTGCGTCGTCTTTTCAGGCTTCATCAAAGCCAGAATGATGCTTGCCTCCTTGGCAAATGGGAGCTACAGATGAGAAAGGCTGTCAAAGACAAATTGGGGATTATTGAGTTCATCTCAGTAGATCTCTAAAACCCGACTCACTGTGCCCCCTTCGACTCATTCATACTTTCATTTAACACTTGTGGCCATCACATTTCAACCTCATTTTGCAGCCCACACAGGGCAGAGAATAGCCCAGTAAAAACACATTGTCAGACTTGTGCAGATCCATCATGCCAAAGGATGGGTGGGATGGTTTGCTTAATAAAAGTCCTGCCACAGTGGGGATCTTGACCAGCAGGACAACTCAAGCTTTCAGGCTCTCTGAAGGTATCTAGGTGTCACCTATTAGTCTATGTTAAGCAGGAAGAGAGATCAGAGGAGTGTGGTTTCTTCTGGTTTTGATCCCATGCAATGAGTAAATTATCTTCCACGCAGATCAGCTATAGAGGAGAAGGAAACACTTAGTGAATGTTTTTGTATTTATTGATATTTCCCCAGTGTCTGTGAAGTCCTGCTTGAAGGCGCTGAGCAAATACAGACAAAAAATTGCTTATAATCTGAAAGTAAGGGGAGAAAGGTCAGAGCTGTAGGTACAAAGAGTCAGGCAGCACATTTTTAGCTCCTGTTCCAGACACACAGCCTCTTGTTGGCCTGAACTTTCCAGTGTTGCTTTGACACCCTCAGGCACTACACTCCTGAGGTGTTCTCAGCAAATTCCACCACTCCAGTGCTGACTGGGAAGAATCACTAGCAAAAAAAAATAGTTTTCATTGTGAGATTTCATTGTGTGTGTGTTATGTTTGTAAAACCATCTAAGTCCAGAGAGGGGACAAATGACATGAGCCCCTGTGAGTATGTCAGTGCAATGCAGACGATGAATTCCCAGTGTGGGATTGCCACTCTTGCATGCCTCAAGGACTCCTGAGTGCCTCAAGCCCATTGCAAACAGGACCCTTGAAGAGGGGGACACCTGCAAGAATCAACTTCTTGCACTCTTGGAAAAAAATCGAAGGTATGCAGGAGGCATATCCAAAGTATGCCCTTGGAGGAAGGGCAGTCCACTGCACACCCTGCAGCTATTTGAACAGTAAATGGGAAATGAAGTTGGAGCTGTATACGAGGATGTGTTCCTTAGATGATCCTGAGCACTTGGCTGTAAAATCATGACTTGAAAACAGTCTAAACAGGGCTTAGCAGCGACCACCTGCATTAGCCACTTGGCCCCATTCATGCATCACTAGTGGTTTATGAATATTTGGGAAATACTAGGAATATTTCTTCCACGTGCCATTTCCCATCATTTTTCACTCCAGGACAACTGCAGTAACAACCTACTTCTGACAGCTCTGGGTAAGTTCAAAGTTTCTGGATATCAGCATTGCTCAGTGATGGCCATTTCTCCCAGCTGAACACGGAGGGATGGTCTGGTGCCCACCTTAGGTTTAGATCCTGGTTCTGCAAGTGTCTGTCACGTTAGCACAGGATGGGAGTACGCTGTGCAATGTCCTCTCCCAGCCATTTACACGGTCTGTGTGCTGGCTGGCAGACGGACTCTGGCATTGGAGATGGTCAGAGTGCTGGAACACCTCCCATCCGAGAAGAGAAGGCTCCGGGGAGACCTTCCAGCACCTTCCAGTGCTGAAAGGGGGGGACAGGAGAGATGGGGGGGCTCTGGGTCAGGGGGTGCAGGGACAGGACGAGGGGGAACGGGTTGAAGCTGAGAGAGGGGAGATGGAGCTGAGATATTGGGAAGAAATGTTTTCCTGTGCGGGGGGTGAGGCAGTGGCCCAGGTTGCCCAGAGAAGCTGTGGATGCCCCATCCCTGGAGGGGTTCAAGGCCAGGCTGGATGAGGCTTTGGGCAACCTGGGCTGGTGGGAGGTGTCCCTGCCCATGGCAGGGGGTGGGATTGGATGGTCTTCAAGGTCCCTTCCAACCCAAACCACCCTGTGATTTGATGAAGAGAGCCATCCACCTTTACGTGTGAAAAAAATCTCGTAGAGGAACAGCCTCTCACACACCGTGACATGTTGCGTGGGATGTGTCTGGTCAGCAGAAGACCACTGAATTGCTGCAGGCACTGAGGTGGCAGAGCAGAAGGGATCCCACAGCATGGGGTTGCATGAGCACAGGAGATCCAGCCTGAGCAGGAGGGGAGTGAGATGGAGGAGCCTTTTCCATCAGACTTGTACCAATTGTGCAAGATTTGTCAAGCCTGATTTAGGAAGAATTATGTAAAAGATGTCCAACCAACCTAAAGGGGGAATAAGCCACTCCCATTGCTTTGCTGGAGATTTTGGATAGCTATTCTCCTCTTAGCAGTCAATATTACAAAAGCAAACACCAAATGTTCTGGAGTCGAGGGCTTGTCATAGAAACTGTGTGAATCAGGGGTGTAAAAGGTTTCACGCCCCATATAAAAATGGGAGGAGAGAGGGATGTACCCCAAAACCTCAGGTTGAACAGCACCATATGGAACGGTGCGGTTCCTCCTAAAATACCTGAAGCCCAAGTGTTGATGGATCAGAAAGGCTGAGTGGCAGGTGTTGGTGCTCTCCAGTCGTTTCGTTCACCGTTTCCCAACTCGACTTGGGGTCACCGTCACCCTCCTGCACCCCAGGCACAGCTGCATTTCCTCGGTAGGGGAAAAGGTCTCCTTGGAGGAGAGTCAGACCTCCTCGTTCAACGAAATGCACTTTGAGATACCTGTATAAGAAGAACCGAGGGTCTGTTAAGGCGACGGGATGAGCCAGATTTTTCTTTTACTCCTGCACGTTAGGAGTAACTTCATGTCAGTGTCACTGCGGTAAGAGAGCAGAGACAGATGTGGAGCACAGCTACAAACAGGATGTGAAAACAAACTCATTACTCCATCTGCCCACTGTAAACAGCGTGAAATTAGCAGCAAGCGAGGAATAAAAACCCAGACAAATGGCCTTTTAAAGAGAGCAGAGGGAGCTGGGAGGTCTGCTGGTAGAAAAGCAGAGGCACGGAAAGCCCAAGCCGTGCACGACCTGGTGCACATCCTCAGCCCCCCGATCAGTCGAGGGCAGAGACGGAGAAACATCCCCCGGTGCAGAGTCCGCAAGGGGCTATTTTTGAAAGCAAAACCAGAAAGGCCACTCCATTTTTGGGAGAGAAGACTTGATTTTGCTTTTGTCCCTGCCTGTTAGGATGCACCAGCTATTTTATAAGTCACCGAGATTTTTTTTTTTTTTTTTCTTCCCTCAGAGGCACTCTCTTAATGTTGCATAAAATTACTCTCTCAGGGGTAGTGTGAGGCAGAAAAACGTGGTGTTATGTTGTCTCAGTTGCAAAGACATCGCTAACAATAAAAGTCCCTGAATGATTTGGGTTTTAAGTGACACGATTATGGAACAGGTCGTTCGTGACGCTCTGCTTCAAGTTGCTTCAAGTACCTCGGGCACAAAGCCTGAACGGGGATGTTTTATGCTGTGGGCTTGGGCTGTAAATATTCACCCCTGGCCTCTCTTCCATGAAGCAAGTCTCAGGTTGAGGATATATTTACTTAAAATTTTGCAGGAAAATTTCTCAAATGGTCAATCTGTTTGATTTATTTTTAAGTGGGATCCCGAAGTGTTTTACAGCTTTTACATTCCGGCTGTGTTTATAACCATCCTGGGGAGTATCTTCTGCAATTCATGTAGCAGAGAGGGGGAAGGAGGGTCGTAATTTCAATTTTAACCTACTTTCCTAGCATGACACTGACAAAGTCATCTCCTCTAGAATAAAAACTGCCACGCTTTATCCTTGTCCAGAGGAGATCCTTTGGAGAAAGCCAGGGTAAAATATTCTTTTTTCCCCCCTCTATGAATTCTGCTCAGAGTGGAAAATTCAGTGGTGTCTGAAAGCAGAGACTATGAGCAGCTCCGGCTCATTTTATAGATCTCAGTGAAATTGCAGACTAAATGATATTTCAAGGAAACTGGTTCCTTGTGTTCAGAGTTCGTCAAGATATGACAGCCCAAGGCAGAGTTTCCTACATGTTGGAAATAATTTCTCCCTCCACATTTGGCAGATCCAAACAAGCCCTGAGTGCTAAATAAACCAGGTCTATGAATAAATCAGGGGTAGGAAAACTCCAGTTTGAGGTGTTGTGAGATTTGAAATAACTGAAAGCTTGACGTTGGCCATGAGGCACTTTGAAATAGTCTGGAGTTTGATGAAAGTTTTTGCATTTGAGATGCCACTGGGATATTTCAGGAGGAAACCTCCTGGTGGGTTCACCCAAAGTTTGTAATAAACGTAATTGAAATATCTGAACTCCAGCTGCTACCTTCTACTCTAATCAAGAGCAACAGAAGCAGCTCCTCCTTAGCAAACACCCTGAGACTTGCTGAGGGAAGAGAAATGGATATACTGGGCTCAAGCGCTGAACTGGGAGGGCAGCAGAGGCAGGTGCAGAAATGCAGGGCAGGAGAGGTAGCAGGTGGAAGGAGGAGAAAGAGACTTTATGAAGAGATAAATAGACTCTTGGAAAGAGGGGAGATAAGAAGCCCTTGGAGATGGAAATCAGGGCCCCATGTTTTTCTCAGGATAGAGAATTTTCTGATATTGTCTGAGTTGGGTCTCAACAGGAACAGACCCTGGAGGGGCTCAAAAACCAGAAGGTGTTTCCACCTTATCTAGCCCGTGAAGGGAAAGGTGTGCTTACCCTTCTGGTTCCTATCCAAGGGGAAGACAAGTTATGTTAGGGACACGGACTTCTTTTTTGGAAGTATTTGAGAAGTCCTCCTTCAAGGTCACAGCAGCAGTTTCTGTTTTTATAGTACAGCAGGATCCAAAATTACACTTACAGGCACAGGGATTGATTCTCCCCTTCCATAAACCAGGTTTCCCTCTTCCTCACTCCCCCAAGCCATGGTGCAGTCATGCCTGACCTGTGTCAACATGCTCCAGAGCATTACAACTGGGAGGAGCGTGATTTGCCTTTGTATTTTTACAAGTAACTCTGAGAAGAATTTGCAGGATTTTGTAAAAAGCCAAGACAAAATGGTGGGTGTCCTGGGGAGGTGGTGACAGTGAACAAGGGCCAACTTCTGGGACACATGTAGACTGACTGTGTGTCAAAACACCCCACACAGAGCCATTCATAGCGTCAGCGAGGTGTAGGCAGAGTTAAATTGTGTGCAAGGAGGAGCAGCTGGGGTCTCCTTAGCATTGGGCTGCTGTTAACTTTGGAGGGCAGAAATGAGATAGAGAGCTGGGAGAGAAAAGGGTTTGGAAAGCCTTTCGTGCTGCAAGCAGGAAAGAGCAAACACCAGGAGCTGGTTGGGTTTCTGACACATATAATCCTGCTTCCAGGCTGACCCTGTGCAGGGTCACTCTCTCAAATCAGGAGGAACCTGGTCTCCAGGAGAGAGGTGACCTCTCCTTCTGGGTCCTCAGCTGGACGCCACACACATCCCACTGCTGCTGGTGACCCAGCAATATGAGAGAGAAGGTTGGGTTGAGGTGTTGAATCTCAGGTTGTGTCTTGTCTCCTTAATGTCCCTTCTTTTCACCCATTCCTGTTCCTTTGCGGTGCTGCTGAGCAGTGCTGCAGCACACTCCAGCAGCCAGTGCTTTCCATTGTGTGAACAATCCATGAGCAGGAGTGGCAAGCCTGGGCATTCAAAGCTGCCAGCTGACCTGTTGGGGAGGGATCTGCCCGCTTAAAGATTTCAGAAGCAGGGTCGTTGCTTGTAGAGTGAGTGGATGGTGACGAGAGGGATTTCCATCTCTGCATGTGAAGATGGAAATCCCAGCCTGGTCCAGCTCATGGGAGACACAATTCATTTCCCACCTGGGGTTGCTCCATCACCCTCACACCACTTCTCCGGTTTTCTTGCAGAAGGCATGGCGGAAGCTGTCAGCTCAAGCAGGGACTGCCTTCAAGCAGGCGAGTCCTGTACCAACGACCCCATCTGCAGCGCCAAATTCAGGACCCTCCGGCAATGCATCGCAGGCAACGGAGCCAACAAGCTGGGCCCCGATGCCAAGAACCAGTGCCGGAGCACCGTGACGGCTCTGCTCTCCAGCCAGCTGTACGGCTGCAAGTGCAAGCGAGGCATGAAAAAGGAGAAGCACTGCCTGAGTGTCTACTGGAGCATCCACCACACGCTGATGGAAGGTCAGTCGAGCAGGGTACTCATTTCTGATGATTTTCCTAAAAGGGAATTACTGCTAGGGTGTTCTGCAGAGCTCCCCAGCACCAAAATGGCTTTAAAAGGTCACTTCTGTAGTATTTCGTTCCCTCTCAAGACCTACCGATCCCCATGCTAATGGCATTTTGGGGAAAGCAATCCTGAAAATCTGAGACACCTCTTTCCTTTTTTTTTAACCTGGCCTCTTTTTTTATGATGTACCCAGTATACATTGAGATCTTTTGCTGGGAAATGCATTGTGTGTTTTGCATGTAAGTACGTTAGCCAAGAGCACGAAAGCCATAGATTTTACAGAAACACTATAAAAAAACATGGGCATTGAGGAAAAAACAGTATGAACTTAAAAAAAAAATTGCTCTCTTGGAGGCTCTCAAATACACCAGTGTCTTTGGGTTAGTGAAGATTTGGGGCTGGTGACATCAAGCTGGAATTTAAAGTGTTCTCAGAGCCAGTATTTAGTAAGTTTGGATTTTGACGTTTTTTAAGAGTCATCATAAAAGTGCACCTCAGTGGCCATAACTCTTCCTTGTCAGGTTGGTGAGTATTTTATGCACCATGAAAATTAAAATGGGGAATAAAACAAAACCTTCCAGGCATGGGCTGTGAAATAGATTAATAAAACACTGCTGGCTGATAGCTGAAAGGAAAGGTGCAGGGGTGATAACACAGGTCAAAAGGCCAAGCAAAACAAAGAGGATGGAGACTATAATGCACAGGCCTGCCAGAAAAAGAACTGCTTGATCAAGGTCCTGGAAAGCTTTTGGGTACCACACCTTGCAGAGTGCAGAGCAGGGTGATAGGAACTGGCTGGGGAAATAAGAGACCTCAGCACCCTCCAGGATCCAATCCCTCCCATAATTACTTGCCAGGTGAATTTGTTTCCATTGAAGTGGAGCCTGGGGAAGAGGTGGCAATCCAGCCTCTCCATGCTAGAGCAGGTCCAGAGGAGCCACGGAGATGGGCCGAGGCTGGAGCAGCTCCCGTGCGAGGACAGGCTGAGAGAGTTGGGGGTGTGCAGCCTGGAGAAGAGAAGGCTCCGGGGAGACCTTCCAGCACCTTCCAGTGCTGAAAGGGGGCTACAGGAGAGATGGGGGGGCTCTGGGTCAGGGGGTGCAGGGACAGGATGAGGGGAACGGTTTGAAGCTGAGAGAGGGGAGATTGAGCTGAGATATTGGGAAGAAATGTTTTCCTGTGCGGGGGGTGAGGCAGTGGCCCAGGGTGCCCAGAGAAGCTGTGGATGCCCCATCCCTGGAGGGGTTCAAGGCCAGGCTGGATGAGGCTTTGGGCAACCTGGGCTGGTGGGAGATGGACTACTGCTGGATGGCCGGGCTGGATGGGTTTCCTGCCCAGCAGCTTGAGACATCTTGGGGATGACTGTGAGAGCGCTGTTATGGGAGACTGCCAAGGCTCTGCCCAGCTTCTCTGCTGTTGTGCCCTGAGCCCCACATTTTTTCATGCACTGACTTCACTTGCAATGCAGATTCACACTCTCAAAGCTCTGACTTCCTTGCCTTAATTTCCCCCAGGGGATATATTTCGTAATAGTCACATGTTTCAGGGTCCTTACACATGTTTAATTGACTGAGGAAGGAAACCAACCCGCATGCCCCGTGTAGGTCTTTGTCTCTCAGTCATACATACCCAGGAGGCTGTAAAAAGCTTCCTAGAAGCCCTCTTATAAAATCAATTGTAGAAGTGTGTGCTCAGGGAATTTACAAAGCATCCTATTTACTCAGCTTCTCCTGAGCACGCCTGTGTTTAGCCACCTTCCCATTTGGAGACACAATAACACGATGACAACCCAATAACAATTCTCTGATAAGGTGCTATATCATCAGGACATAAAACTGCTACGCTGAACATACAAATGGGCCCCTCTCCAGTCAGTAACGATGCAAGATATTTCAATGAAGGTGTAAAAGCTGCCTTGTAATGCACCTGTGGTAATTGCACGCGGCTGCGTACCCTGGGAGCCGTTTCTTCCTGACCGCAGCTGGTGATCAGCATATGCCCCGAGCATGAGGTTTGATGGTCCTTTTATCCCAGCCAGTACATCTGCTGCTGCTGTCCATATCCATCTAAATGTCTCATAAAAAAACAAACGATACTGAGCTGTTTGCTACAATAATATTCCATGGTATCCATCAGGATGACGGGGCATTACAGACCATTGAGCGGATGAAAGGGAAGCACCGATTGAATAAAATTAGCTTCCCAGCAACTTCAAAATGAAGAGGGGAAGTTTCTGTGGGAGCTGCGGGTCATTAGCTCTATGCTGAGTAAGAAAGAGCTGCTGGCAAGGAGAAGGGGAGAGGTGTTAATAAATACAAAGATGTGTGTGTTGCCACACAGACAGCCCTGGCTGCATCCTAGAAACAGGGGAGGACCATTGACCCAGGGAGGGACATATAGGAAACAGCAAGAATGGTGATGGAAACCCCATGTACGTAGGGAGCTGATGGTTTGAACTCTGCCCATGAGCCAGAGCCTGTGCTACAGTCTGCCATCCTTAGTGGCAATCCCTGTAAAGGGGTCCAAGACTTGAGCTGTAGAGGGTTGCAACTCAACAGTTCCCTGAGAGGCTGTCCTACTCCAAAGCCGTGATGTATTTTTAGATATGTATTTTTATATCTCTAAGGATACGGCCATACATCAGCTCCTGAGTCAGTATCCATTTACTTATGGCCTTTAGAGCACATGTCCCCTTGGACCCACCAACCAACTTGCACTGCATCTGTTGAACCTCATACGTCTCGGACATCCCTCAGGTGCCTCAGCTGCCTTCTCACTAACTTCTCTTTTCAACCCAGGCATGAACGTGCTGGAGAGTTCCCCCTACGAGCCGTTCATCAGAGGCTTTGATTACGTCCGGCTGGCATCCATCACTGCAGGTAGGAGGGTGGGAAGATGCTCTTACACTGACTGGTTCAAGCACTATGGATAAGGCAGTCCTTTATGGTCTCTTGACAAAACATTGCTGAGACCTTGCAATAATTTTTCCAAGAAGCTGATTATCATTCCTGGGCTAAACTGTTGGTAAAACATGTCCTAGGAAGAAACACTTGTAATTTTTGTTCTTTGGCTTTTTCATGTCTGTATTGAGGGACATGGCAGGAAGGCTTCTTCCAATGAGCCATCACAGGTGGGCTGGTTCTCCATAGCAGGTGGATGACCTGTGCCATGTAGACACCCTGCCGAGCAGGAGCTGTTTGGGTATCGCTAGGTATGAGAATGTACTTCCACAATCATCACAGGGTCAAACTCTGCAGGGAAAAAATAACCCAACCTACTGGTTGATCCCAGCCACAGCCATTAACCCCGTGCCCTGAGGGCAACCTCAGGACTCAGACCCATGTTCTGCTCTGCACAGTGTAATCTGCTTAACAACGTGAGCAGAGCTGCCCAACACCTTTTAACCCCCTCGAGGGCATGAACCCCCAGCTCAGCAGTTAAAAGGTCAGCACGGTGGCTATTAAACCATCCATCACCAGCATCACGGCTGCCACCACAACCACCGTTCAGCTCTGCTTATGCACCACAGCCGTGGGGAAGCTTTATCGATGGTGAATTTTGTTAACAAACTGCCCGTCTGGGAGCAGGTAATGTACTCTGGCAGATGTGCCAACACATCTGTCCTCTTGCAGCTCTTCCCAAATGTGCACCTGACCCTGGGGTGGCATCCACAGCTGGGGTGCAGCCAAGCAAGCAAGGAGCAGCACATCGCTGCAGCCGATGGATGGCTGCAGTCCCCGAGATAGCGAGGCGCTTGTTAGGTGAAAATGTCCAGGAGCAAATTAACCCATCAGCCCTCAACAATCTGAACAGCAAGGGGAAAGAGGGGGGTGCTCCCTGACCTGACATCTTCTTATTGACTCTACTTGACTGATCTGTGCACAGAAGTGAAGCATGCACAAAGCTGTTTGCCGGGTCATGGCCTCCTGTACAAGAGTTTTCCTCTTTCACTGGAGGTCCTACAGGGCTCTTCAGAGCACGGTGAAATCCAGGAATAGGGATTTTTATGCATGGTTAAACACATATTGTCAGGTTCTTAAAGCAGACTGAAACTTGTTGGGCAACAAAACAAATGGGACCAGACTAGCAGGGCTATAAGGACTCAGCATCCATCTAGGGACATGACATTTCTTCATTTAACCTTTTTTTCCCCTATTTATACTCAATACCTTTTATAACACATCTTATGACCTGCTGCCTTGTGCCTGTCCAGTGTCCAATATTATACAGTCAGCATCGCCAAAGGACCCTCTTCCAAATCCACCAAAAAAAAATAATAAAATCCCAATAACTTGTTAAAACATCAGACATCCCCATGACCCCAAGCCAAGTCAGAGCAACAGATATTTTATTTTTAACCCAGTTTTGCGTAAACAATATATGGCCGCTATTAAAAAATGTACAAATGGAATTAATCCCACTGCTCTAATTGTAGTGGTGATTTTTAAAAGCACATCCTCCGTTGTTGCGTGGGAAGAGGAGAAAAGCTCGTGTGTTCTCTGTGATTCATTAACGGAATGGGTAATGAAACCTTTCCCAGAAACTGTTTCCTACACATTTGCTGACAGCTCCCCAACATAAACCGATGCTCTAACTATATTAATCTCTGGGCATTTTTCAAGGGAAGTACCTACGCCGTAGGAACACACTGAGCATCAGTTGGAATCTGACTTCCAGCTCACTGCAAACAGTGGGGACAAGGGGAAAGGAAAAAAATAAATGCTCGGAGAAGGAGAATCTGATAACGTCAGTGAAAATGAAGGAGGGCAGCCAGTTTTGAAGTGCTCGGAGTGACTGCCAATGTTTCAACACTTGTCAGCAGTGACTGGCTGGCTTTAACTCCCGGCCAAAGATAGGGCTTGACTCTGCATTGGAAATTTAACATTCTGGGGATTTTTCCTGTGAAAAATCCTCTCTGCTGGGGAGAAAGTCCTTCTACTGTGTTTCAGGTCATGGGCTTAATTCAGAGGGGTGAAAAATGGCTTCAAATTCATTTTCTCACTCACGCTTGGAGGACCCTCACCTTATCTCTCCGATCAGACAGAGCCTCAACTGACTCCTACCGGGGACTCTGTAGCATTTCCCCCCTCTGCAAAAAGAGCCCTAACCAGTTTTGAAAGAGCCCTAGAACCAGCTTTATACAAATATCTTTCACTCTTATCTATTGCCTATTTGCAGAGGAGGTCGTTGGCATATAAACTCACCAGACCCCTATTTGCCTACCGCAGACAGGGTGTTTTTCATTGCTCGCCATAGTTTTTGCTTTATTTTCCTGATTGTTCCCTCTGCTGCAAGGTTTTGTTGGGGTTTTTTTTGCTAATCCTGGACTCTTGTTCCTCTCTTGGTTAAGAGGATGGAAATGTAGAGAGATTTCACTGAAGCCAGCAAAGAGGTGACCTTGCAAAGGGTGTGGAGAGATACCCACGTGTGCTCACGTGCAGGTAGCATCAAGGTCCTAGAGCATCAGGTTGGGTTGTAGGATGGTTGATCCCCATCCCATACAGGTGGTGTCACTGCTTAGAAGGTGGGCATACTGGGCTGGATTGGTCTGGATGGGGAAAACCAGAGCACTGCTGTGGGGCTTTGAGAACTGGACAGCTCTCACTCAGTTGGGCAGGTCCTGGAATGAACATAATACTGCTGCTGCCAAAGACAATTTGAGCCTCCAGAGACCTGAAGGAAACTCATTGCACATGATAGGGAGGATGGAGCGCAAGTGTTAGTGCAGACCACCCACGTATCAGGAGACCCAGCTTTGACACTGACTTATTGTTTGGTCTTCGGCAATATTTTGGAAGAAGGTCCATTAGAAGAGATCCCATCACACTGGTGGATCCAGCCATGGCCACAAATAGACGCACTTTCTAATAACTGCTGTCTTCCCAGGACTCAGGCTGGTTAATTCATGTTGGTAAAGTGTTATAAGACGCCCAAGGTAGAGCAAAGCTTCATTTCATAAATGTAGGAGCTCGGTGGGGTAGTCTCAGGGGTGTGAGGTTTGTTGTGTGGCCATGGCACCTCCTGGGGAAGGTGAGTATGGAAGGGGAATTTGGCCCTGCTGGGACACAGAAACCAAATGTGGACTTCACCCTGGCCACTGCCTTCCCAGAGGTGGTGGTCACCTCACCAAGGTGGCCACAGATGGGAGCAGGATGGGGATGGTGGTGCATAGGGTGGTGATGCTGCTGGTGCGGAGGTCAGCGCAAAACCCCATCACCATCTCCCACCACCCCACAGGGTCTGAGAACGAGGTGACCCAGGTGAACAGGTGCCTGGATGCTGCCAAAGCCTGCAACGTGGACGAGATGTGCCAGCGGCTGCGGACAGAGTACGTCTCCTTCTGCATCCGGCGCCTGGCCCGGGCCGACACCTGCAATCGCTCCAAGTGCCACAAGGCTCTGCGCAAGTTCTTCGACCGCGTGCCACCCGAGTACACCCACGAGCTGCTCTTCTGCCCCTGCGATGACACGGCCTGTGCCGAACGCCGGCGGCAGACCATCGTTCCTGCCTGCTCCTACGAGTCCAAGGAGAAGCCCAACTGCCTGGCGCCTCTGGACTCATGCCGGGAAAACTACGTTTGCAGGTAAGGTTCTCACACCAGGGTGGTCACCATGGAGAGCTGGCCCTTGGACAAGACTGGGGTTCATCCACTGGTGACAGCCTGGTGACCAGAGCCAATGCACCTGCCTGAAGGATGCTGTCTGGAGGCACCCATCCCACCACAACCCATTGACATAGGCCACTGCTTGAGTGGCTCCTTCCCATGACCCATGTCCTTGACCATACTCTTGTACAGAAGGCATTAACAGACAGGAGAAGAACTGAGATGTTTGTGCTGGAGTTTTTCGGACCTTTTCTATGGGTTTTTGGCTTTGATCCTAAAGAAACACCTGCTATGGGAATAGTTCCAGGAAGGTGCAAGCTAACCAGGGCTGCGGTGCTTGCAGCCACTTTCATCAGTCTCCTCACTGTCCACCTCCCCTAGCTCAGAGCATCCTACAGGAGCATCCAAGTTATCCTCACAGTCACAGGCACTTGTAGATACCTTAAAACCATGGCTTTCTCCTTTTTTTAATAAGAAAAATTTATCATACATATAAAAAATATAACCTTCTGCTGCAAAGCTGGATGTTTTAGTGACTGCAGTAGAAGTCTCAGTCACTGTTCTCACTCCAGATCCACCACACAGTAGGCAGCCAGGGTGGTCTGCTCCTCTGTTTCCCTTTCAGTCCCGTGCATGCACACATGCACAGACCCATCCCAATGTCCACGCTCACAGGAAGACCCCTTAAGTGTTTTTCCCTCAGCTGTGCTATTTTCACCTCTCTGTTTCTCAGAAAGTCTTTGATAGTCCAGAAGGTTACTCCACATACAGCTCTCAGGAGTGAAGCCCATCTGTCAGTACGAGATGTAAGACGTAAGAGCAGCCGTACTCACCAGACGTGGTGGTCCCAACCCAGTGTCCTGTGTGCAGCCGTGGCCATGAGCAGACACCTGGAGAAGAGCACAAGAGCAAGTGTAGGACACATCTCCAAGTATTGCCCCAGTCTGTAATTATAATGGGTTTTGGGACTTCCTGAGCTAACTTCCAGCAGCTGTTCCCTATCAGCACATCATATTTAAATTACAATTAAAAAATTGTATCTTTTCACAAAGGGAAGTGAGAGCAGCAGCATTCTCTTGGAAGGAAAAACAGGTACTAAAAACAGGTACACCCCTCTGTACTCCAGAAATGTGGATGAAGGAGAACAACTGAGCTATACATCCGAAGCTGGCTCTGAAAGGTGCAAAGCCCCCGACCCACACCAGCTCTTGCTCAGACTTCCCCTGGCTACCCAGGGAATCCGAAACGGATGGGTACTGCCCTCTCCCTAACAAGACAAGCAGGGAAGAAGAGGTTCAAAGGGGAGAGTGTTGCTTCCCAGGAGGATGGAAACTATTTCCTGCAAGCAAGCACAGCTGTTAATTATCTGGTTCCTTGGTCTCTGAATATATAATATAAAACATCCTCTAGAGACATGTCAGGAGCAAGGGGTTGATGTGTGACCCGGTCAAAGCTAGCAGTGCAGAAACCACAAGGAGAGAGTAACAAATCCTGGCACTTTAAAGAAACAGAGTAAAATACTCCAGGGCTAACCCTGCCTGCACTGCTGAGTCCTCCTGCAGCTTCTCCACAGCTGCAACCCCTTGAATTTCCCAGCTTGGAGGGGTGGGCTCTAGAAACACGGATGATACAAGCCCTGCAATAGGTATCTCCCTCCCTTAAATAATGCAGGAAAAATTTAGGCAAGAGGAGTTTGCCTGGCCATGGCACAGGAGAAAGGGGTTGGTATGGGGCAAACATGAGAACAAAGAAGAGAAAACAAGGAGAAGACTGGGGAGGAGGAGAGAAGTGGGCAGGAAAGCGCAAGCCAGAGTGCTGACACTGACCAGGAGCACCGACAGAGTGTCTGGAAGAGAGAGACTGTCTGGGAGGAGCAACATGCACAGATTTTTCTGAGAAGATCCAGGCAGAGCAAACATTTGAGGTGCCCAGTTCACCGTTCAGACACTGCAGGTTGTCATCTAAAGAGCCCTGCCATCAAGTGTCGGCAGTGCTAGTGCTTGCTTGAGTTTCCCAAGCATCTCAAATGCCACCTGAGATGCCTTCTTACCTGACCACGGGATGCCTGTTTAGATGGATTTGGATCTTCACCTTGGTGACATCTAGGACATCTCCATCAAGTCCTACGTCCTACCTGAAAGCCCCATGTGGATGTCTTAGCTATCCTACAACGTCCAAACACCACTAGACGCCTGTGTGCCAACAACTAACTCATCCCTAAAGAACTAGATAGCAAACATCTTGCTGGCAGCATGATTTCCAGAGTTTATCCAACCAAGCAAGCAGGGGAGCATGCAAAGAGCAATCTGGCAATCCGTCTGAATGATGCACCAGCTTCCCTGCATGGCCCAGATGGACTCAACAAGCCCAGTGTTTGACTCAAAGCTGCTCTGTGCCAAGTGGAATGGTTTGGTGATTCGACCTAGACAACATGAAAACTGAGGCACAGCGGTCTGTGGTCATAAACCTCTTGATCCACAGGCTCCAGAGAGCCCAGTCTTCTCCTGAGAATGGGTGCCTACAGCAGAGGATGTGGCAGCAGCCCTGGTGATGGTTAGAGTGTTTCGTATCTGAGTCCTTGGGCATTTCCCTTAATCTGAAGTTGACCTCATCTACCCTTAGAGCATAATCTTTGAAGAGAGAGAAACTGGACTGGAGTGATTCTCTCTTCTGGCAAAACAGACCCAAAATGAAGGTTTAGGTCTCTAGAGGAAGTTATAGAATCATAGAATCATTCAGGTTGGAAAGGAACTTTAAGATCATCAAGTCCAACTGTAACCTCACACTGCCAAGCCCACCACTAAACCATGTCCCCCAGCACCACATCTACATGTCTTTTAAATCCCTCCAGAGACGGTGATTCCACCACTCCCCAGGCAGCCTGTTCCAGTGCTTGACAACCCTTTCAGTGAAGAAATTTTCCCTAGTATCCAATCTCAACCTCCCCTCTCAACTTGAGGACATTTCCTCTTGTCCTGTCACTTGTTACTTGGGAGAAGAGACCAACCACCACGTGGCTGCACCTTCCTTTCAGGCAGTTGTAGAGAGCAATAAGGTCTCCTCTCAGCCTCCTTTTCTCCAGGTTGAACAACACCAGTTCCCTCAGCCTCTCCTCAGAGGACTTGTGCTCCAGACCCTTCGCCAGCTTTGTTGCCCTTCTTTGGCCATGCAAAGAGAGCCAGAGTCACCCAGGAGTCAGATCATGGCAATACAAGGATGAATTCCCTCGTTGGCTGCAACAGCTCTCCCCTTGAAAACCAGATTCCCACATCACAAAACAAACATTTCTTCCAAGACTGGACCTTCCTTGCAGTAAAACATTAACTACAGCACCTACTCATGTCTCATCTCAAAGGGATAAAACCTACTTCTGGGTTTGTTGGGGTGGGAAGGCAGGAGAATACAACCTGACATTCATTCATTCCAACTGGTTTAGCAACACCTATGGCAGCAAAGGATTTTTACAAATGTGAAAACACTACCGGTGCACTATTACATCCCTTTTTGCCCCAAATATCTGTGCTAAAATGTCCCATTTTGCACTCTCGCTCCATCAGGTCACGCTACGCAGAGTTCCAGTTTAACTGCCAGCCGTCCCCGCAGGCTGCGAGCGGCTGCCGGAGGGACAGCTACGCTGCCTGTCTGCTGGCGTACACGGGGATCATCGGTAAGAGACGGCATCCCTCAGGTGGGAAATATCTCCTCGGGGTGGGAAACATCTCCTCTGGGTGGGAAACATCTCCTCTTACTCCGGCCAGCTAAAAGCTATGAGGACAGTAAGGTGCAGAGCTGAGATGCCCTTGGAAATCACCATCCACTGCCATCTTGCTGACTCCAGAGATGTCAAATTGGGTTTTCAGATGCTGCAGAGACCCAGCTGGCAGCAGTTAGCACAAGCACAGAGTCCAAAGAGAAGCACCAATGGCCATTGGACTTGGTCTATTCTGATGGATGGGGCAGATTGACAGCTTTTTGGGTCAATACATCATTCTGGCTTAATTTGTTGTCTCTGACCATTCTGGAGCTGTCACATTCAGATACAGGTTTTGAAAGTTATTTGGGAACCTGAGTTCCCAGGAGCTGCCCATTCCTTGGACTGATAGCCCATCACGGAGGGGCTCAGCCAAGGCTGGAAGCAGAGCAACCCAAGAGAGCAGCAAGCAGGGAAATCATTTTCCCTTCTTGAAGTACCAGCCTTGCAGTAACACTTCTCCATCCTTCCTGGCAGGCAGCCCCATCACACCCAACTACATCGACAACTCAACTTCCAGCATAGCTCCCTGGTGCACGTGCAACGCCAGCGGCAACCGGCAGGAAGAGTGTGAGAGCTTTCTGCACCTCTTCACCGACAATATCTGTCTCCGTAAGTATCACCCCGCACACTGCTGATGAAGCTTCTTCTGAATGAGGGTGTGGAGATGCCCTCAAGAGTCTATAGGTGTCCAGCTCCCTGTGCTTTAAGCAAAGGAGCTCTGAAGACCCTTGGGCATGCATTTGGGTGATGCAAAGGAAGCTGGAGAAGGGATGCATGTGCTTTCCCGTGGAAACGTTGCCCTGACAATGCTTTTCTCCATCTCCTTCCCACACAAAGAAAATGCCATCCTGGCCTTTGGCAATGGGACCTACCTGAATGCAGCTGTGGCCCCATCCGTCCCCCCAACCACACAGATGTACAAGCAGGAGCGAAACACCAACAGAGCCGTGGCGACCCTCAGAGAGAACATCTTTGAGCACCTCCAGCCCACCAAGGTAGGAGAGGGCTGACCTGGCCCTAAGAGATGCTTGGCCATGTCTATACCTCCTCCATGCCCTCCAGCCCTCCTCACCTCAGCTCCCGCTTCCACCTGTGTCATTTCAGCTACCTGCAGATATACAACCTTCCCTCACCTCCTGGGGTCCCTGATTCACCTTCTTCTTTGTGCCCAGCCATATTCTACCCCAACATCAAGCACAGGGCTACCCGCTCCTATCCCTGACTCTGCCCTCCTGCCTGGTGGTGATCATCTCTTTTCTTTCATGGATGCTACAGAGTGATACAGTTTTTTGTTTGTTTTTTTGTTTTTGTTTTTTTTTAATACTGGGAATGTCTATGGGCTTTTTAGGAGTGTAGAAAGGGAGCCAGGACCACTGGTTTGGCTCCCCACTCTCCTGCAGGGCAGCTGCACAGCGTCAGAGAAGCATTTCAGCTGCCTGGGACACGGGTTCTTCCCTTGTTAGATGAGGATCCTGGAGGTTATAACGTAGAGGTTTGACTCACTAAGGTTTGCTAAGCATTGGAAGATTTCAGATTAAAGGTTCCAGTCATCAGCAAATTGTTAGTAACAAAATAATATTAAACTGAATTTATTTTGAAACAATTAACAGATTAATTTACTGATGATGGCAGTAGTAGGCATTAAAAACCTTATTTTTAAATAAAAAGCAACAACCTTGATTTGCCACCCACCAGAGTAATTTTCAGATTGAATTATTTTACCGTTGAATAATTAACAGTGACCCTGATTTGCTGAACGTTCAGGTAACAGAAGCTGTCAGTTAACTAGACTCCAAGGGCTGAGCGTGGGCTTTGCACTGGGGCTAGATGATAAATTCAGAGAGCTTCCACACACGGGTTTGTTGTTTGTTTTTTTTTAAACCTCTTCCCTATTTCTTTTGCTGGGAAAACACCCGATTCACCTCCCTCCACTCTGTTTTCACAGAGGAGCAGGTCTATACTGGGCATGATGTGCATGGTATAGAATAGACCATTGGCCAGTTTGGGTCTCAGTCCTAAACCCAAACACAGCCTCTCACCAGCTGCTGGGAAGAAAGTTAGCTCTGAAACCAGGGCGGTGGGGAAGAACCACACCACTCACCCCGTGCTGCCTCTGTTCTCTTGCAGGTGGCCGGAGAGGAGAGGCTCTTGCGGGGCTCCACTCGCCTGTCGTCAGGGACCTCCAGCCCAGCAGCTCCATCCCTCTGGGCAGCCTCTAAACCCAAACACAGCCTCTCACCAGCTGCTGGGAAGAAAGTTAGCTCTGAAACCAGGGCGGTGGGGAAGAACCACACCACTCACCCCGTGCTGCCTCTGTTCTCTTGCAGGTGGCCGGAGAGGAGAGGCTCTTGCGGGGCTCCACTCGCCTGTCGTCAGGAACCTCCAGCCCAGCAGCTCCATCCCTCTGGGCAGCCTCTCCGCTCCCGATGCGGCTTCTCCTCGCTCTTGCCGTGCTGAGCCTCTTCGTGATGTGAAGCAGGGAGGGCACACGCCAGGCAGAGACTCTCTTTGTGTTGGTTTCTTTACAAAACAACCAGACCAGTAACTTTTCTTCGGCGGGAGGGGAGGGAGGAGGGAGGGGATGGGAAGGAGAGGTGAGCGTGTGGGCATCCCTTCCTCCTCCTCATCCGTCTGCCAATTTATTTGATTTTATACAATCAGCATCATTGACAACCAGCTCATTCTTGCTCCTGGCCACCTTTCCACCCCACAGCTTGGTTGTTGGCTCTCCAGCTCTCTGTGGATGGGGTCGGAGCCATGGACAATTCCCTTGGAAAAGGTGAAGGAGAGAGTTGAGCCAAGAAATGAGAGCTGCAAAGGAAATGCTTTTGCCTGCCAAGAGGGGAAAGACTTTTGATGGATGACCTGTCAGGAGGTTTTATGAAGCCCTGACCCAAGTTGGGGGTCTCTTGATGGACACATCAAGTGATGTGGAGTTCAGACTGTCTCCAGGGTTGCTCAGGACCTGAAGGGCAGCCCAGCTGGTTCAGAATGAAGAAACCAGAGCACTGGTGAGAAGGTGGTTGGTTTTTTTCACCGGAGAGGGTCCTGAAGCACCGCTGGGGTGGACCAAGCAACCATGCTACAAACTGGCTGGCATGGGATTATCCACCCACTCAAAACCATGGCCAGCGTGCAACCAGCATGCATCTCCAAGCTGTCACCTAGCCCAAGGGCCCTCCTTTTTAGAGAAATGTGTCACGTCTCGATGGTGTTCAGGAAGAAACACATGTGTTGCATTTTGTTTACGGCTGGCTTTCTTCGTGTCCCAACCCGAGCATCTCTATTCACCGATTCTGGAGGTGTTTGGGGTAGGATTTTTTTTGCAACATCCAAAGAACCAGAGGCCAATGTTGTCCCACTCCAAGCTAACCTTTCTTCATGAGGAATGAATGTGTGAGCCCATGGGCAGGACCCAACGCCAGCCCAACACAACCCACTCCCACACGTTACCTGTGCCTCCGCCGGTCTCGCGGAGGGCCAGAGGGTCTTCAGTTAGAGGGTTTAATTAGTTATGCAAAGAAGAGACAAGAAAGAAGAGGTTTCATAGATACCACTCTGGGGACATAAATATCCAGCCAATTGTTGGAAAGGCCAAGTCATGAATCATGTCATAAGTCGGGAGTGGATTGCTGTGGTTCCTCACCTCGAAGAGCTGGTGGAGGCAAGTGCTCGTGTCCAGGTTAGCACATGAAGGACATTGCCTCCTGCCAACTGCTTATTACTCAGCTGAGAGGTGGTTTAAGCAAAGGCTGGTGAAGGGACCAACTCTACTGAGCCGCAGCCAGAGCCCAGGGTGAGGATAAATGTCTCTCTGGTCTCTTGGGGCACAGGGAGGCTACCTGGACATTCAGAGGTCTTTCATTGAGGAGGTGAGCTGAGGAGTCCCAGCACTTTCTTTGGGGGCTGAACCCCTCATTAGATCAAGCCAAGAAAGAAGACGGTAAGGAAGGGTGTGAAGGTTTCCCAGGAAAAATTCATACCCAGGTTGACCACCATAGGAGGCACAGGAATAGCTTCAGGTTCTCCCTGAGTATTTAGACCTGGGCTTTGCAGCAGCCCATTTCTCTCTTTGGTTTGTGCTCCTTCAAGGAATGTAATTAGTTCCTTAGCATTTGGATGCATAGAAAGGCTTAGCAGCAGCTGACACAGCAGAGTTCAGCGCTTTTAATTCACATTCCCTGCAGAACACCTTCCGTTGCTTTTTTTTTCTTCATGTTTTGCTGAGAAACTGCAGCAACTTCCTTGGGTTTTGGTCCAATATGAAACCACAGTTGTTTTCAAATGAACACCTGTGGACGTGTAGAGACAAGCACGGAAATCCTCCTGGCTGCATCCTAGCCAAAGTTCTGCTCCTTGAAGTCCTTGGGGCTGTAGCATCTGGTTGTCCTAATCCTGGGCTGTGCAAAAGAACATGCTGAGACCCAAGTCTTGCATGCAGGGTGCCATGTCACACCTTGAACTGAAACATACATGTGAAATCTTCACTGCCAATGGGCTCACCCAGATCAGAGTTGCTATGAACATCTCCCCTTTATCCAGGACATCGGTGTCCTCGGAGAGACCGTGGAGTCATCTGTGCACCAAGTGACACAACAATGAGCTGTGTCCTCTGAGGCACGGGTGAGACAGGGATTAAACCTGATGCTTGGCTCTTCAAAGGCAAGGAACTACCTCAACATCATGAGGTCATGCTGCAAATTGCCACCTTCTGCCGCTCTCCCCAAGTCCTGTAGTCATGCCCCGTTCTTCTACACCTCTGGCCCCAGCAGGTCAGGTCTCCACCAGCCTTTAATCTTCTTGCACGGGGTGAGCCTCTGCGTAGGATGGGCATGGAGGTGGCAGCTGCTTTCCAGGAGTACCCACCCCTGCTGTCTCTCATGGCTCCGCTCCTGTGTCTCTTACAACCCACTAGCGGTGTTGTTGAGATGCCACTTTGTCATTTCCTTCTCTGATTGATGGCCAGCAGAGACAGATTTTTTTCTAGGTGGTCAGGACAACTGGAAACCCCACTTAAGCTCTTGCTTAGGATGGGTATGACGTGAAAAATAAATGTGGAGAACCCTCCTCACAGACTGCCAGAGATGGAGGAGACCTCCAGAGGTTACCTAGTCCATTACCATGTCCCACAGCAGGACCAATGGGCTGTTCACACTTTCTGGCTGATTTATCTTAAATGGTTTTTAACAATTCCAATGAGAGACATCATCATCTCCCCCGGATTTATATCTTGCTTTTAAGACTCCTTGGGATGTTCTTTGTCTCAAAGCATCACAGACCAACACGACCATCGATTCCCATTGCGGTGTCTTCTCAAGTCCTCAATTTTGGGAGGGTGACAAGCCAACAGCTAAAAGTGCCCCGAGGCTGGAGAAGGTGGCAGCCAACTACCACGGATCATATCACAGAGGCATCCCATGAGAAGGTCAAAAAACACGGCAATGATCTGCTGGGATCTGTCAGAGGGGTTTCCTCCTCGTGCTCTTGGTTGAGGGACCTCAGAAGTTGAGGTGTAGGTCTGAAAATGTGCTCCCTGTCCTCAGTCTTCATCCTGGGCGGGGAGTTTGTATACAGCACCCTTCAAGCACTGTCCCAGGCCAGGTTCTGCTCTCCCAAGGGTTCCCCAAGATCTGGGGATGCTCTGGAGTAAAGCACAGAGCAACGAGCCTCCTGCCCAGCAGGGAAGAGCCAAGAGGCTGGGATGGGCAGAATCAAAAGAAAATTGCACAAAATCAAAAAAAAAAAAATCCCAACACCTGTGTGACTTTTCCCTGATCTTTTCCCCCATTTTGCCAATATCTGATGCCAATTCCCCCTCCAAGCCTGTTCACGAATCAAATTCGTCAAAAAAAAAAAAAAAAAAAAGACGGCTTTTGAGCAGTCCTTTTGGAGGCAGGAAACACAATTACATCCACTCCACCCCCAACCACATGCTCACACAGGACATTTCTTTTCCCATGTGAAAAATCAGTAATTTTTATTTCTTTTTGGAGGAAATCTCATCTCTGTTGAGCTCTGTGAAGTGAACCACGGATCTTCACTTTTAAGCCTCTTGACCAACTACCAAAGTCATAGCAGCTGCTTGGAAAGGCAAAGGACTGAGCAAGCCAAGACAGACAGAAAGGGAGATAATTTTTTAGGAATTACTCCATACCTGGGGACTTTCATAAGCACAAAGAAGAGGCATGAGAAGAAAAAAAAAAAAAAAAGAAAAAAAAATGAAAAGGAAAAAAAAAAAAGAACAGCCAAACTTATTGCAGCCACTGAACTTTTTTTTTTTTTTTTTTTTTTTTTGGCTGCTCAGCACCATTCCCAGAGGTTTGGCAGTCTTGAAAGCCCATGAAATATTGTATATATACAAATACCACATCATCCTCAAAGCAAGGAGGGAGAGGCCGCAGCGGGGAGCCGGTGCTGGAGCAATAACCCCGGGGGGTGGCAGAGGGATGCTAAAGGCTGCGTGTGTGGATGCGTGCACATCGGGGAGGATGGCTGATGTCTGCCTGTACCACCAGGGATAACCTGTACTTATCTCTTCTGTACATGTCAATATTCAAACATATCCATGAATAAAGCACACATGCATTTTCCTGACCCTCCCTCTCCTGTCTGCGACGCCAGGCTGTCCGTGCCCACGCCCAGGCCGGTGCATCGGCCGAGCTCACTGGTCCTGTGCTGTAAGGGCGGCTGGAAGAAACGGGGAGGGGATGGTTTAATAGAATCATAGAATCACAGAATGGTTTGGGTTGGAAGGGACCTTCAAGATCATCCAGTTCCAAGCCCTCTTCCATGGGCAGCGCCCCCCCCCACTAGCCCAGGTTGCCCAAAGCCTCATCCAGCCTGGCCTTGAACCCCTCCAGGGATGGGGCATCCACAGCTTCTCTGGGCAGCCTGGGCCAGTGTCCCACCCCCCGCACAGGAAAACATTTCTTGTGTTGGTAGAGCTGTGGGGCTCAGATGCACCGTGCTTGGCTGGAAAACCCAGCTCTGACCTGCTGCTGTCGTGGATGAAATCTCTCATGCAGCTGTGGTTTAGCAGTGATTTGAGCTTCACTGGGGGGGGTGTGAGGCAAAGCAAGGCTGTTAGCAGTTTAAGGTTTGTTTAGAATGGCGACTTAATGACAGGTTCAAGAATGATAAGACCTCAAGGATCATCAAGGCCAACCATCAACCCAACACCACCCAACCCACTAACCCATGTCCCCAAGCACCACATCTACACGTTTCTTGAACCCTTCCAGGGATGGTGACTCCACCACGTCCCTGGGCAGCCTGTTCCAATGCCTGAGCACTCTTTCAGTGAAGTTCCCCCTTTTCTTCTACGTTTAGAGTAATACTCACAATGCCTTGGCATTTCTCAACAGGCGATTATTGAGCCACAAGAAGTAGAACTTCACCCCATCCCTGGAGGGGTTCAAGGCCAGGCTGGATGAGGCTTTGGGCAACCTGGGCTAGTGGGAGGTGTCCCTGCCCATGGCAGGGGGTGGAACTGGATGGGCTTGAAGGTCCCTTCCAACCCAAACCATTCTGTGATTCTATGATTCTAAGATTTAGCTCAAAGCTGGTGCCAGCACAGGAGGAGGGAGGCATTGCAAGACATAACAGGGATGGGAATAATTGCATTAAGCAATTATCAGCACACAGAGCCACTAACGCCGAGATGTCACCACGTAACCCAGGGAGAGGGCAGTGGAAATAACAGGGGGCAGCTGGTGCTGCATCCTTCTGCAGGGCACAGGAGGAGGGACACGGAGGAGGAGGGTTGGTGGTGGTTCATGCCAGCCAGGGAGACTTCTGTTCATGCCACGAACATCTGTGTGTTATTTTTGGCAACTTAAAAAAAAAAAAAAAAAGAAGAAATCACAGGGAAATTGATTAGCGTCAAATTGAATGTTTTCTTGCCAATTTTGGGTGAAAAAAAATTCTAGAAAACAAATGTATATAAAATCTACAGAAAAATACATGGTGAAATTCAAGCCAGTTCCTAAACACAAAGTGAGTTCATGGTTGAACCCAGGAATGTTACACCTTTTCTTGCTAAAAACCACATTTCATGCATACACGAAGCAGCTGGGGATGCAGAGGGGGAGCAAAGCCTGAGGGTTCGGGCCAGACCCAGGACCCTTGTCAAAGCCCTTTCCTTGGGCTGTTTCAGCAGCTGGGATTTTGCCGACAGAAAGAAAATTCCCTGAGAAAGTTCCAGCCAGCCAAACCTGAATCTTGCTGTGAAAACATCGCAGGTCTGATGTGTTCTCCCTGCTCCTTGGCCAAGATCAACACCCCAAAAGCTGCCGGGGGATGGTCCAGGGCCAGACGGTGATGGGGGACACCAGCAGCCGCTGGGTTTTGGGGGAGGGACACCTGGCCTTGGAAATCATCCGAAATTTACCCTGAATCACCCCTCCTTTCAAGCAAGCCTGGAAATCACCCTCAATTTGGGGTGAAGAGATTTTGGAGCAGGAGCATCACTAATAGCTAGAGGGGGCTTTGCCTGACCCTCCCTTCTATCACATCGCCGCGTCTGGGGATGGTTTTTTTGGGGCATGGGCTGTGCCTGCGACAAAACTGAGCTCCACTCCCTCCTCCATCCAGGGACAAATGCTGAAGCACAAGCAGGTGAAGTGACTTTCCTCAATTCCTAGAGAAAAGATCCCACAATCTCTGGAGCCTCCAGGGCAGAGATGATCCCGGAGCATCTCTGGGCGGTGGGAGGAGAGACCTGCAGGCAGGACTCGATGGAGACCAACCATCCCCGTTGGGATGGATGCAGCACAAGCAAAACCCTGCAGTTGACATACAACCACTGCGAGGGGTCGTTTAAAGCAGAAACAACAATTTCCCATCCGTTATCGCCATGCAAACGCTGCTCATGTGCTGATAGGGGTGGATGCATCTCGCTTCGGTTATTAAAATCCTCATCTTTCCACACTGAGCGGAGGATGTTAGCCAAAGGGAAGTGCTGCAGAATTAGCTCTGACATGAAAAATGTTCAAAATACTTTTTTTCTTTTTTTTTATTTTTTTTTTCTTTTTTCCTAAGAAATGTAAAAGATTTCTGATGGGAGCAGAGATCCCAGGGGAGGTGTCAATGGAAATCCTGCCAGTCACGCCGTCGGAGGGACGCTGTGGCTGCAGACTGGAAAGCAGAGCTGATAAACCAGTCAGCGAGCTGCCGCTGGGATGGATGGAGAACCGCGGACACTGGAGTTATCTCCCTGCTTTAATTCCCCATCACGATGATGCTTCGTGATCAGCTGTCACAATCCAAGCCTCCCTGTTAAACCTCTGCTTCCACATTATATTCAGGGGTCAGCGTGAGGACCAGGAGAGATTAAATCCCACCCTGGGGGGGGATAGATCAGAAAGTCCTGGTCCCACAGGCTGGGTGCATGGAGAGCTGCACCGGGGATGCTCGCCAGCAGCAGGGAGATAGAGGAGCACGTTGTTATCCTCCCTCATAGAGCCAGAATGGCCACAGGCACTTTTATCAGTGGTTCTTTCCTTTTTTTGGCTAAATTCCATCCAGATGTGACTCCTGGGAGATGCACGAGAAGGTCTGAGTGGGGACCCAGGAAGAGGAGGCAGAGGGGGAAGGAATGGTCACATCAGGCTTCTCAAGGAGGTTTGAACCAATGGTTCTTGCTCTTTTTGTTTGGGGGTAGATCTGACTTACCCTAAAATATCCCTTGTGCAGACCCGAAACCTGAGCTTGTCATCGAGTCTCTGGAGTCACCAAGGAGAAAACAGCCCTCCCAGGGCGTCATGGACCCGACCTCAGTGTTGGCCATACAGTGATGATTCCTGTCCCACAGTCATGTCTTGGGGCTCCCTGTGTTGCAGACACAGTTTGCTGTTCCCAGTCACCCCAGCAATGGGGAATGGTGGGAGCTCAGCCCACCTCTAACTGATGGTGACACCTGGGTCCTGAAGCACCACCACCAGCCCATAAACTCATCAGCAGGTCCCATCAGTTGTCTTATTAACAGACCTCCCCCCACCTACATGATTTCATGCCTTTGGAAGTATCCCTGAGTTTTCATTTTGTTGCTCTATCCCCTGCTTTGTTGCTATTTAACTAATTAAGAAACCAAAATCCATAAGGAGAAACTCAAAAACTTCCGCAAATTGTTGTTGTTGTTTTTTTTTTTTTTTTTTTTTTTTTTTTTTCCCCAAAATATTAAGCTGTGCTAGCTGTGGAGCTCTAGCTTATTTGTGCACCTCTCTTTCCTCCTCTCTTACAATTAATGCTGAAAAAAACCAAATGTTTGCACTTCCACCACACCAACAGATGATTTTACCACCAACCAGTGACGTGTAACCCATCCAAGAGTTGCTCTAAACCCCACCTTTTCCTTGGGTAAGGAGAAACCCCACCCAACCTCCAGTCCAGGCTTTCTGTAGGGTCGCTGAGTTCAATTGGTTCCTTTGTAAAAAGACTTAAAATTGCCTCTCCTCTCTTCTGTAGATGGTTGATAAATTTAAATCTTCTGGAAAGAGAAAGCTGCATGGCAAACACCTCTGTAGCTTCTTACCCAACTGCGGTCATTAAAGGTAGGTGACACCAAAGAGCATCATCCTGGACGTACGCAGAGCCTTGGAGAGCTTCCATGCGCTCTTCCATTCCTTCCCCACAAACTTCTTTTCTTTCCTAGAAGAAGAAAAATCAGAGCAGGGATGAAGTATGGCCCCATACCTCTACATTTTATCCTGCTATCCAAAATAAGCTTAAACTAGCTTTAAAACCTCTATCCCGTGCCCACTTCCTTCCAAGTCCGGACACACCACGCTGTGCTTTCAGGCTGGCGTGCTCGGCTCAGCTCAGCAGCAATTTCGGAGAATTGGGCTTCAGCATCCAACTTTAATGCCGTGGGATGAAGTAGGAGATGGCGGTGACTGGAACCTTCATGGCTCATAAACGTCAGGTTCAACTCTGCTTCATCTCGGCAGCACTTAATTTCAAAGCTGAAGAGCAACATAAAAATAAATGGAGAACAACGGATGGCGTCTCGGGAAGAATCTGTTTCTGGATGCTGGGGGTGCTGCACGCCGGCTTCCAAGGGGTGGGAGAGGAGACGTCACCTCCGGCTTTGCTCTCCTAGCTTTTGCGTGGGTCTGAAACAGCAGCTGGCACCGACATTTGGTAAGGTTGCAAAATTATTTGCAAGATTATTTGGATGATAGAGTCTCCAGGGTTGTCAGATTTTGTTCTTCTGGTTTAAAGGAAGGAGCAGCTTAGAGGAAAAACTAGCAGTGAGAGTAAGAAAAGAAGAGGCTGAGATCTTCTGTTTCTTTTGGGCTCATTTAAACCTGGAATGCAGAAATCCTGAGCTTGGGGACACTAATGCAGTCACTGAACCAAATAAACACAAATATCATGACAGCAAGGACTCACGAGCCCAGCACTAAGGAGGTTGGAGCAAATAAATTCCATCTGCAGCCCCGACCATCCCAGATGAGCTGTGTGGAGGATGAACCCCTTTTTCTCTACAGTGACGACTCTGACACCTCTTTAGGATGCTCCTCCATTCCACCACCCTTTAGGGACAGCCGTGGAGAAGATCAGGGGCCAAGAAGACCATAGAACCATAGGATGGGTTGGGTTGAAGGGACCTTCAAGACCATCCAGTTCCAACCCCCTGCCATGGGCAGGGACACCTCCCACTAGCCCAGGTTGCCCAAAGCCTCATCCAGCCTGGCCCTGGGGCCAAGATCAGGGCCAAGAGCTTCCCCAAGGCACCTTAGGGAAGATGCGGGCGAGGGTGATGGTTTTGGGGATTGCAAGGCAGTACGTGGACAGAGCAGCCTACCCCCAGGCTTTGGTGGAGGACATGTCTTCCTCCTCCTCCCAAATCCGGTCCCTGGTCCAGGGTGACCACAGCCTGCTCAGCACCTTGAGATCCACCACCGTGGGAGAAACTCACCCCAGCCAGGAGTCTTTAACAACATCTTCAAGTTATTTCTTCCCCCTATTTTAAGAAAGGGGAGGAAAAGAAGAAAAAAAAAATGGGGGAAATTTTTTTTTAACCAGATCATCTACTTTTTATTTCAGAGGAAAGATTTGCATTATTTACTTTTATTTATATACATGTACTTCACATTTGTATTTAAAATGCACAGACCTCCCAATAATTCTCTCGTTCCGGCTTTAAATTAGCTGTTATTTTACAATACAAAAAAATTATACCAAAAACTGCAGTCCTAAATGTGTGTATGTATAACACCCACAGTCCCCAGCAATGAAATAGTTTACAATACTTGCTCCTATTTACATATGAATGCAATAAATGCTAAATTATACATATTAACAAACTAAGCTCAAGTCTGAACACAGATAAGAATCGTAAATAATTACAGAACAAAGAAAAAAAAAAATCCAGAGTACAATTAATTCAAGGATCCTAGTGTAAAGAACATTTATTGTGCACAGATTTCAGAGTAATATAAAACTCTATTTTTATTTTCTTTTTGCCTTTTTAAAAAAAAAAATAATAATGGACTGACATATGTTACACTTCTCCACAATATTTTTTTTTTTTCTTCTTTCTTCCGGTGAGGTTCGTGGAGTCAATGAGAAATGTAGAGGAAATGTCTAAAGAACTCCAGTACCTGGAAGACGCACAAAAAATACTCCACGTGTAGTGTTAGAAACAAGGAACAAACTGAGCGAAACCTGCCCTGACGCAGAAGCAGAAAAAACCAGCACATCCACACCACTGGACAATTCCCAGCATGGGAAACTCATCGAATTTCAGCAGCCATCATCAGAAAAAGTGTGATTTTGACTCAAATTGCCAATAACACGTCTGAAAATGAGAAACGCACACTGACCCCTCCCTTCCCTCGTGTCTCCGAACGCTCCCACGCGCCTCCTCCAGCGGCACTTTTCCATCTCAACCACGCGCCATGCCCGCTCCCAACCTGCTCTTGGGGCTGAGCTCAGGGGGCTCTGAAATCCCAAGCCCCCTCCCCTTCCCCTATGGTATTCCCCAATGAAAAATAAAAAGAAAACGGGAAAAGAGACATCCGCAGCTTACTGCGAGTGGGATGGATGAGCCTACAGTCGCTCCTGGCGTGTAGGGTCCGTTCTTTGCTTTCTCAGTGCCGGCAAATCGCTCTTTGCAGGGAAAAGGGTTTTTTCCCGGGTCAGAGATGCAGCTGATGCTCTGTCCCTAACTCAGGGTCTCATGGAAAAGAAAAAGCAGCATCGGGAGAGGCTAAGGATGGAGAATCAGCCTCATCTCTGTGGCACTGGGCTTTCAGCGGGTTCTGGGAGAAGCCTCAAGTTTTCTTTCAGCCTCTCGAGTGAGGGTTTTTCATCAAAAACTCATTTCAGCTTATTTAGGGCCAAGCAAGCTGAGCTGCCTTTTTAAAACCATTCTAGAAACCCAGCGATGATGTATTTTGGTAAATATTTACCGCAGAGAAAATTACATTTCTGAGCAATATTTCGTATACAAACTACCCCTAAGGAAGCGTGTATCTGCCAACAAGGGCTGTCGCGCCTTTACGGAACCTTACCATCAAATTTGGGTACCTGACAGGCGATGACTTGATGCTAATCACAGCCATTACCCCCTCGTGTAGAGCTTTATTTTTGGCAATTTCAATACAGCACAATTTTAAACCCAGGGAAGAGTGGCAATAACTCAAAAGCTGAGTCCCATAAATCTTCTTGTACCCAACATCTTGACCCAGACCGTGGCAGGGTCTCCTGTCGCTCAAGCTACAACAGACCAGAGAAAATCCTGGGCTAAAAAGAATAGAAAACGGTGAATTAAAAAAAAAAAAAAATGCTATTTGGAGATCCAATGGCACTGTGTAGCTTTCTAGAATAAAAGTTCTACAACATTTCTGATTTTTTTATTTTTTTTTTTTTTAAGGCTACTCTCAAAGAATAAAAATGTTCTGAAGGTTGAGACCTTGAACGCTGAATTCCAGCCAGTTAGAAACGCTTGAAAATAGTGATTTTGAATGGAAATCACTGGCACAATCTTAATGGTAGAGGCTTAAATTGCCGACAAGTAATGACTGCTTTAAGTACATTTATTACCTGTCCTCAAGTGTTGCTTTTTTTCCCCCTTTCAATGGAAGAGCCGTGTTTTACTTCGCTTACACATTTAAGTGAAACGCATTTGAATACATAAAAGTCAGGCTATGCCTCCCTGCTTTATACGGCAAGATATCATGAATCTAATTTGATGTTTCTTTAAAGCTCTGGAAAGTTATTTAGTACTCATCATATGAAGAAGTTATTAAGACAAAACTCATACATCATTTAAAATGCATCAAAAAATACATTCAATTTTTTTTTTCTGGTTTATATACACTTTAAATCGTTCCATGTTCTGCACGCTACTGTATAGTTTATGTACAAGTGCAAAATCCGTGTGTTATTTTTCATTTATTTACAGATTCTCCCATGAAAGAAGGTTGCTCTCACCCCCCTGCCCCCCAAATGAAATAAATCCACAAATCCTTCAATAATGGCCAGCTGGCAATTCTTCCCCCCATCCATTCCCACCTTTGTCTCTATTTTACCTTGAAGTTGGGATGAAACTGTTGGCAGCAGAGCAATGTATGAGAGCTCTCTTTTTCCCTCATCAGTATGGAGAGAAGATGCAGAGCAGAGCTACATCCTCCAGGAGCTGTTCCATTTTATTTATATAAATAAGTCTTCTTCCTCTATTTACATTTTTTTTTTATTTTTTTGGTTCTGCTAAACCTCAAAATTTGATCATTTTTGCTCATCTTTCCAATATCTGACACTATGTGGCTACGCTTTTGGGCACATCGCACCACTGGCTTTTGAGACCAGACAACCCAGGGAAAAAAAACCAAAAAAAACCTAAACCAAACCACATTTACAGCTTTTTGTTAATGTAAAAATATATCATCCCTCCAGGTCTATTGTTCTGAAAGCTGTCTCTGTACAGGAAAACCTAAGCAATGACTTTAAGCACCTGCTTAAGTGCAGTCCTGAAGACTTAAGCACAAGAGCTTTCTCAACTTGGCAGTTCTCCCAAAGCAGCAAGAAGAAGGAATCTCTGAACGTGAGGACTTCCATCAAGACTGAAAACATGTAAAGTAAGAAGAGGGGAGGGGGGTTTAGTCCAATATTATTTCTCTAGTTCAGGTTAGACCTAGACACATAGGAAGTTAGAAAATACTCTCAGGAGATGAGTCTGTGCATCAGTTACAACTTAAATTGCCTAAACCCCTTAATTCTAAAAGACAAAACTCACCCCTTTCCCTCCTGCAATTTATTTTCCCCAGAGGGTATTTAAACTTCTAGTTTAGAAACAGACGCACTTTAATATATATATGTATATACACACACACACACACATATATATATATATATCTAAATGCATTTTTCCACATTATTTTTTTCTGCAGTCCTGTTGTGTTTGTTAAATGACATATTACGTCAGAATTCTAATCCACCATGGTCATCACACCAGCGGGCTGTCCCCCATCGCGGCTGTCCGGACACGCACAGCAATTCACGTCTTTATTGCGATGCTGCCACACTCCAAAGAGCTTCTTCAAAATGGTAAAAAAAAAAAAAAGAAAGAAAGTAGTAGCTGATATGTGACTGATCACCGAAGCATGCACAAAAAAAAGATGCAGTTACTTGAGTTTCATTTTGGACAAGGTGCTACCTTGCCTGAAGATTCAAGAGCCCTTTCCTTCGCTCTCCTTGATTTGTTACTTCTCCGTTTCATGAAGACTACATGTCCTCAGAAACCATTTCATAAATACTAGATGCTCATCAGAAACCAGCGACGGGGTGACCTGCAGGAAACCCCACCATTTACTGGGACTGAGCATCACTTACACACCTCGCTGGGCACCTCCACGTAACATCTTCCTACCGGCTTCAACATCCCAACTTCGCGTGGCCCCGGCACCGCGCCGCATTCCAGAAGCAAGGGAGATATTGGGCACCAAGGACAGACTGATGGGCTAAGTCCAACCTTGAACCCCAAAACTTAATCCCCGCCTAGTCTGAGTATTTCAGGTGGTTTGACAGCTCCCCTAAAAGCCAAGCCTTCTCTTTGCAAGTCCCTTCCTTTCACCACCAAGCCACTTTCTTCTTCAACATCCAATAAATTACAACCCCAATGGGGAAGTATCAATACCTGATCGTGTAGAACTCAAACCTGTGGCCAAATGAAGCTGCTCTGCTTGCTTTTTATTTAAAATGCATGTTTACTTCATCCTTAAATGATCTGGCACCCAAGAGTGTTGCTTTTTACACCCCACGAGGAGATGGAGCAAATCTTACTGCTGAGGAGCGATGCCTCTGAGCCCTGGCACAGCTCAGCTCTCATCCAGAAGAACGACAGGAGGGAAAAGGCGAGGGAAAAGGGTCTAATAGGCAGAGAAAATCAGAAGAAATATAATATATCTGACCTGGAACACAAACTGCTTCTACTAAACGTGCTGGTGAAACCTGAAGTTTTCTCATGAGATGCTGAAACTCTACTTTCCCTCCAGATATTTCCATCTGGTTGAGTAGTTTGTTGGTCAGGAAAATGCCATTTTCCCCTGACTGCACATGATGTATCACAAAGAACACAGATTGCCTTGGGTGACTATACATATCTGTGTGTATATATATTTAAAAGGAATATAATGATGTTGAAAAGCAATGTGTGTAGCAGTCTCCTCACTCCCTAGATCTTTTCAAGTCTAGGCACTTGTGTGTGGTGGACTCCGAGCAGGCAAAGACTATGTAAACACTGAGTCCTCCAAAAGCAACGTCCAACTTCTCCAGGTACTGCACGTGGTCTGAGCGACACGCAACACCAACCTTTAAACCACCCCAGCTTTTGCCTTCCTGACGTTCTGGACCACGACGACTACAAAGATGCTGTATCTGGAAGAGAGTTCCACTTCAGTAATGAGGGACTAAACATACAATATTAAATGAAAACAAAGGATGAAGATGCTTTGAAGATTAATAGTAGTGTTTATGTGTTGAGAGCTGACACCTGTAAACACTGCATCTTTTTTCTTTTTTGTACAGTTTGATAAATACATGAACTACAAAGCACTTTCCATGTATAAACCTGAGTGTCATTCATATTGGACTACGGTTCTATTTACACGGACCATGAACGGTGGTGATGGGATGTTACTGGACCTGCAATAAAATTATTTCGCTTTAAACTTGAAGAAAACAAAGGAGCAACCTGAAGCCACGTGTCAGTAAAAACTTAAGTGGAGCAGTTGTCAAATCAAGCCAACCAACTATCACGTCGATGAGAGAAAAAGTTGGGTTCAAGGAAGTTGTGTTTTTCTGAGAGCTTCTAGTCTCTTGGGACACAACTTGGAAATCTTCCTCCTCCTCCTCCTCGGTATTACTTTTCCGTTTTGTTTAAAACCCTAGACAGTTTCTGATGTCCATGCATCAAATACAGGTTCCTGGCTGTGCAGGGGGCTGCTGTTTCCGATTTCGTATTGCACCCGATTTCTCTTTGTAGGCAATTGGCATCTGTTGTGAAATGTCCACCAGCGCGCTGGCCACCGCAAGACCTGGGGCAACAAAACAAAACGAGTCACGGAACAAAACAGTCACAGAAACAAATCCTTCTGCCACAGCTGAGAAAAAACCCCTCCAAGACACAAAGCGACTATCGTTTTTTGAGTCCTTCTTAAAAAAAGCAAACTAGGAAAGCATTTGGCTTAAGAGATTAAACTCTAGCGGCTATTCTGAAATAAGCTTTTACATACTGCATGTTTTAATGAAAGCAAGAAAAGCTGGAAATAAGAAGTGTGAGTATTCATTGATGTGAAACCCAGAATATTGAAGGGAAATGTCTTTCTCAGCACTGGTAGATGTGCCAGAATAAATCCTGAAAGCGCACGTGCATGGAGGTTTCACTGAACCTCCCGGACATCCATCATCTCTGCAACCTCCTCCGGGCAGATCCACAGACAAACCACCTCTGGACATCTGGGATTTGGCTCGATAGAGGCTCACAACCAAACCATCCCATCTCAAACCCAGCTAATACTCTTTGAAGATCCTCTTCTTCACCATGCTCGCTGGGCACTGGAGAACCCCAGTGAAATCACAAACTGACCAGAAGATTGTCTCTGTGCCTTGCACGCAGGGGCTGGGAAGAACCAAACCCTAAGCTGGATGGAGAAAACCTCTCTGTCCAGAGCTGCTAAGAGGGCAGGGATGCTTTGAAAGGACTTAACAGAATCACAGGATGGTTTGGGTTGGAAGGGACCTCCAAGATCACCCAGTTCCCCCCCCTGCCATGGGCAGGGACACCTCCCACCAGCCCAGGTTGCCCAAAGCCTCAGCCAGCCTGGCCTTGAACCCCTCCAGGGATGGGGCATCCACAGCTTCTCTGGGCACCCTGGGCCACTGCCTCACCCCCCGCACAGGAAAACATTTCTTCCCAATATCTCAGCTCAATCTCCCCTCTTGCAGCTTCAAACCGTTCCCCCTCGTCCTGTCCCTGCACCCCCTGATCCAGAGCCCCCCCATCTCTCCTGTAGCCCCCTTTCAGCACTGGGAGGTGCTGGAAGGTCTCCCCGGAGCCTTCTCTTCTCCAGGCTGCACACCCCCAACTCTCTCAGCCTGTCCTCGCACGGGAGCTGCTCCAGCCTCGGCCCATCTCCGTGGCTCCTCTGGCCCCTCTCCAACAGGTCCAAGTCCTTCCAGAGGCTTGATGTGGAGCTGGGAATGGAGGGAACAGGCTGGCAGACAAGTCACTTTCGTACATAACTACTGCAAACCTGGCTGTACCACACCCCCATTTTTCCCTAGCTGTAACTTAAAGTGTAATCCAAATATCAAATGTTCATCCATCAACTGACCCAAGAAATCAAATCAAACCTCAGGCTGGAAGCTAGCAGAGCCCAAGCTAGCTAGCTTAAAATAACCTGAGTGCATCCTCAGCTGCGGTGTGGGTACAGCAATTACTGCGGGATCAAGCCTGAAACTGTAAGGTGGATCCATAAGGTTGGGGAAGTTAAAACCAAGCTAGCAGAGACAAGAATATTCCTCACCTGACTGTCCTGGTGGTGGTATACCCCCAAGTCCTCGAGGCAACCTCACGAATACAGAGAGAACGGCTGCTTTGTTCCCGAAGCAGGGCTCCAGCGCTATGGGCTTTGGTACAGTCTGCAGTGAGGGAAGGAAGAGGAGAAAACAAAAGTTATACAGTGTGTTACACCCTCCCTCTTCCCCCAGCGTCATCTTTTTCAGCTCGTACAAGCTTCAGGGCATGAACCATGTTTCTGCGCTTGGCAAATTTCCAGCACGTAGCTAGCACAGCTAAAACCAACGTTAGCAACAATCAAAACCCTCGTCATCGCAAAAAAACCACATTTACTTAATGAACATCTAGCTATTAAAGAGTCAAGCACTGTACAAGGCTTGTATTTCGCCCTAAATTCAATAACAAAGGAGCAACTTATGCTAAACAACAGGATTGAGGGTGTTTTTTTTCCCTTCCAACCCCTCAGCAGCATAACACAAATATCAGCCCGTCTGACCACTGCGATTTGGCGGTTCAACTTCTGTTTCTAGAGTTTAACTCCATCTAACACCTTCCCAGCACTGTACACATAGACACGGCAAAGAACATTTACCCCCAAACCACTCTCCGTTTCACTGCTGTTGACTTTAACCTCTGTCCTCCCAACTTTGTCTTTCATTTCTGTTCTTTCCCTTGAGGTCATGTTCATTTTCCAGTAGTCTTCCAGACCACCCTGGACTATGTTCTTAGGTGGCTGGTTGCTCCAGGAGCTGAAAGTGCTTTAGAAAGTCTACTGGATTCTACCATCCTTTCTTAAACGGAAAAGCGGAGGATTCAGTAGAGCAGTCTGTGATCCTGGCTCTGGATCTGGTCTCGGTGACCTGTCATATCCCAAGATGGAATTCTCTTAACGTGCATGTTTACTTTAAATACCAATATTTCGCACCTACATTACGAACACGGACATGAAAGAATATTTTCAGATAAAATATGAATTGATAAGTATGAAGACAAAATGTGCAGCCAGCTTTTTCTCATTCTGGAGGAACAGGGGTCTGGATCCCTTGGTGACCCTCAATGTCTTCGAACATCATCCTCCCACTCTAGTGTTGTAAGAGTTTATTTGAATAATCAACAGTTAATTTCAGTATGTCATTAGAAAGACAAAATGCAGCAGCAGCACAGCCCAGAAACTAAAATATGTTCTTACTTGAGCTGGACCCTGATCCCACACATAATTACAGGTGATCGGTGTTATTGTTGGATGCTACAACACTAAGATGAGGATGCCAGTCTACGCCTACGAGTACAGGTACAAGAGAGTGCCTTCTTTTGTTCCACATAAGCGAAAGAAGCTGAGAAATACTATTTTAGCTGATAAGCTCAGTGCTTTCTGATTTCTTGCTTAGTTTGGACACATTCTACCCTGGTATTAATGAAATAATTATTGCTTTTTCCATTAGGCAGAAAATTGGTACCACTGTACTTAAATGTTCAACAGAAACTCAATATAATGCAAGACACTGAAAAACACCAAACAGGAGCCGAATAATGCTATTAAATTACTGCTGCTCAATAAAAAAAGGGGGAAAAAAAAAAAGAGATGACAGCAAGCAAAATGAAACTTAAAACTGTTTTCATATCTCATATTTACTGTAATGATTGCAACAACAATTTGTTAGTCTGTGCAAGGTAGATAAAGACGTGCTCTACAGGCTGGAATGACGTAAGCTGCCGTCTGCCTGGTTTATGACTGCAGATTTCTTCATCTTCTTCCCACCTCCAACAAAGAGACCAAACTCCAAATACTGTTTTTCCCACAAAGCACCCAAGCGTCCCCTGGTGCTATATCCCACAGGCGACTCAATTACCGGAGGTAATGGAGAGAGCACAGGGAAGGCAACTGCAGAAATACAGCCCACGGACTGCTGGCGTATGAGTGGGAGCGTGCACCCAGCACAAGGTTTATTTTCTTTTGGAGAGAGCCAAGCACCTGACTTATTCCACTGGTAATAAACCAGTCCTGCT